>NC_142354.1:395000-690000 GCF_059441175.1 Urocampus carinirostris | reverse complement strand
GAGATGAGATATATATATATATATATATATATATATATATATATATATATATATATAAAATTACATAGGATAGCTGGGATGGGCTCCAGCATCTTCGCGACCCTACTGAGGATAAGCGGTGCAGGTAACGGATGGATATACTGTCATTTTGTGTCATGTTTGTCTTCCTACAGAAACAATATCATTTTCCATTATCAAAATAAAAAAATGCCAGGGAGCCACTAGATGGCACCAAAGAGAAAATATAATGATAATCTGTATTAAATGGTTAAGAGGAAAATACTACTCATAAAATGTGTGTATTTGGCACCACTCTTGTCTTTAGAGTTCCCAACATTCAGGCAGCCTTTTTATTCACCTACTAATTTCCCATTTATTCATTATATTAATCAACATATTTATCAAATTTATTGAAAAAATAATATGGAATATTTTTTTAAGCCAGCCGTTTCACATTTAGAATTGTTCAATGCAAATCAAAGTTAGTTCTTTCAAGGACCTCCACTACACTAGGGGTCAGTGGCACTCGGAGGGGGGACGGGGTGCTGAAGGATTTATTTTTCCTCCGAAAATAATTGAGAAGCACTGCTTTATTTATAAATGCATAGTTTTGCTGCTAATAAAAATAGTCATACAAACAAATAACACAAAAAAAAGAGATACGTCATTTTTGGAATGGAAGTAATGATAAGAGAGAAAAAAAAAGATAGGCCTTCATTATCTTTTTATCTCATGTGTTGCGGAGGAAACTGATCCGAGACTGTATTATAAGATACAAATGTAAAAAAATAATTATTTTCCCTAAGGCTCTTTTGCTAATATCTTCAGTCAAGACGTTTGCGAACCTCTGGTCTTGAGGGTAAAAAATGACAATGAATGAAAAAACAAATGTTTGAAAGTGTTATGAATTTTAAATACTACAATATAATAATAACAATACAAAAATACATTAATCTAAATCAGGGGTGGGCATTGGGTTCAAAAATCTTGGAGACCTAATGAATTTTTTTCATTTATAGATAAGTATACATGCAGATGTCTACATCTTATATTCTATTTATATTTGTTTTTGATAGATTAGTTTCATCAAATTTGTTTGGAAGCACTCACAATTCCTGTTTTAAGTAATAAATTTGATATTTAGATTTCTCGTATTTTCGCAGTATGTCTGTGGTATTTTTCTAGTATTGCTCTAGTTTTATTGTTGTAGTATTTTTTAGTACGTCCATAGTAACATTTATTTCGTTTTCTGTAGTATTCATCTAATTTTTTTTAAGTATTTCCATATTAGATTGTTTGTGCCGTGGTATTTTCTAATATTACTTTAGTTGTATTTTTTGCGATATTTTTGTAGTAATATTTTTGTGTTATAGTATAGTTCTAGTAGTGGTATTTGTGTAGTATTTCAGCAGAAGTGTTTATGAAGTATTTCCTTTGGAGTATTTTGTATTTTTGGTAATATTTTTGTATTATTTCTGTAGTAGTATTTCTGTAATAATATTTCTGTAGTAGCATTACTGTAATAGTAATTTTGTGGTTTTTCTTTAGTATTTTTGTAGTATTACTGTAGTTTTATTTTTTTATAGTATTTCTATTGTTGTACTACTGAAGTAGTAATTTTGTAGTATTTCTGCTGTAATAGTTCTTTCATAGTGTTTTGGTATTACAGTCCTACTATAGTGGTGATTTTGTAAAGAGGTATTTCTGAAGTATTTTTAAAGTAATATTTTAGTTGTATTTGTGTAGATGTGTTGGATTATATCCATTGTTGTATTTTTGTAATATTACTGTAGTTGTATTTTGTAGTATTTCTGAGGTAATATTTCTGTTGTAGTATTTTCTTATCATTTGTATTACTTTAGTTGTACTTTTCTAGCATTTTTACGGTAATCTTTTTCTTTTCAGAATGAAAAAGAAAAATAACATATGAGGTCCCTGTTTTTAAGCACTAGACAAAGTTGGCACAAAAAACTGTTTTTATTAGTAGCAAAGTATTTACCATTGTCATGATATTTTGACCAGTTTTTTTAGAGGGCCACATTAAAAGCCTGCACGTGGCCGTAGTTTGCCACCCCTAACATGCAGTGTAAGTCCGGGCTTCTGGCCAGCCACGTACAAGCACAACTTGTAAACATACGGGACACAGCAATGGAGGACACTTTTGTTTCTAAGTAGAAACAAGCAATGTATTTTGTTGATATTGCAGAAACGTGTATTTGCATAATGTACACAGTACATATGCTTGTTTACGAGGAAGTTTGTTTGTCACTAGCAGAGGTGGGTAGTAACGAGTTACATTTACTCCGTTATATTTATTTGAGCAAGTTTTGGGACATTTTGTACTTCTAGGAGTGTTTTTTAAATTACTTTACCTTTTGTTTTTACTTGAATAGATTTGTGTTCAATATATTAGAATACATTGAAGCTGTTAGTTATATCCCTTCCACATAAGTATGTGTCTGTCTCTGCTAAGGTGCATTTATTTTGTCAGCGACCATGTTTCCTATGTAAAGATTTGACCAATGACCTAAGCAACCACCAGGTGGCTCTTGTGAGCATGATTAGGAACGTTTTGGTTTTATTAAATCAATTGCTGAGCCATATAAACAAGGATCAGTTAGTACTGATACCAGGTATTGTGCTGAATCCAGACCTTTCTACAGTATTCGCTGTGATAGTGCCTCCTTCTTTTGGCTATTTAACAATCAGTAAATTGAAATTAAATGAATTGTAAATTGCCATTGAAATAAATAAAATAATAAAATAAAATATGAGACTACAATCTTTGGCTACTCTACCCACCTTTGGTCACTAGTCATGTAAACGATTACAACTCCAAAAATAAGGATTTTGATCCCAGTGGGATTATTCCCTGCATTTAACGTAGTCCATATTAGTGTTTCCCAACCATTTTGGAGCCAAGGCACACTTCCTTTCATTGAAAGATCTCCAGTCACATTGTCAGTCCAAAGTGTTTCAAAAATAATTCCCAGCACCAGATTCATGTATGCTTTTAAAGCTAAAAATATGTTGTCTGAATTGACAGAATAAAGCACGGGTATCCAATGTACAGCCCACGGGCCTTACCAGGCCCACCAAAGGTTTTAATCCAACCTGCGAGGCGACAGTTAGAGAGAAGCGCAAGAAATATGTCCACTTGATGTTGCCAAAGCTGCATGCAACTCACAAAGCAACTAGAGATTTGTTTCTCTCTCTATCTATCTCTTTTTATCTCTTTATCTCTTTACATTGGTCTTTCTTTTTCTCTATCCCTTTATTCTCTCTTTATTACTCTCTCTTTTTTCCTCAAGTTATCTCTCTCTCTTTATCACCCCCCTCTGTCTCTCTTGTTGTTCTCTCTTTCACCATTTCTCTATATTCCTCTTTTTCCCCTTTCCTTCTGTCTTTCTCTTGCTCGTTCTCTTTTTCATTTCTTTTGTTCTTTCTCTCACTCTTTTCTCTCTTTAAATCCCTTTCTGTTTTTTCTCTCTCTCCTTCTGTCCGTTTTTTTTTCTCTTTTGTTTTTCCTCGCTCTATTTCTCTGTTTCATTGTCTCTTTATCATCCTCTCTTTTTTTCTCTTTAATCTACTATTCCAGCCTCCATGAGTTTTTGTCCCACCATGTGGCCCCCAAAATAAAATATGTTTGACACTTCTTTGTATAAAGTTTTTTTCGTTTGATATCACGGGGGTTCAGGAGGTAATTCTTTTAAGTATTTTTGTCCTGTAATCTTTTTATTTTACTGTATTTTAAACTTGTTTTAAGTGTTATTACATATCTTTGTTGCTTTTCTATAAAACGTTAACAAACAAAATGATGTGCAAGACTAATATTTTAACTGATAGCTCATAGTTTATTATTTTTTGAAGTGCAAACTTAAACAGCTTCATTAAACAAAAACAGTTATTAAATATACTGTACTATCTCATGAGCAGGTAATTAGTATATACAATTAAAAAGCAAACCTGCTGCCACCTTCTAATACGAATAAATGTTAGTAACCTGATGGATCAAGAAAGCAACAATTCATATAGATATAAGGTTTGCCGATTTCTTGTGGTACACTAGACAAGGTCTCAATGCACACTAGTGTGCCCCAGCACACTGGTTGAAAAACAGTGGTCTGTATTATTTGAATCACAGAGTTTGTATGTTCCTGTGGAATATTATAGCTGTTGGAGGGATAATGCAAAGAAAAGAAGAAGAAAAGTGAATTCCAGTTTGTGATGTTCCCTAAATACTGTAACTCTATGTATCAATGACTAAGGGACTACGTAAGGGTTTACACATACTCCCTGGCTGTAGAAGGTTGTGACTGGCGGTAATACTGCTGCCCCTGCAAGTCGTCTTTAGAGCAGGAACAACACAGCAATGAGCCCCCAAGTATGGCCAGACTTGCTGCTGCCCAGCCAACAAAAAGTGCGGAACCAAACTCATACCTGCACAGATGAGAGAGAGAGAGAGGGGGGGGGGGGGAAGAAAGAGAGAGAGAGAGGGGGGGAGAGAGAGAGAGAGAGAGAAATAAAAATACAACAAGGAAAAAAATATCTTGATGAAGGGCTTGTTATGTTTTGATATACTGTAGATGGACTCATGTGGAGGAAGCAGTAACTGTAGGCATAGGTGCTCAAGAAGAGGGATTTTAATGGTGTTTACAACTGATTACGAACCAGGGCCCTATCGCATGTAAGAGGAGTGTGATAACCATTTCACTATGGAAAGAAGAGGGATTGTATTTAAAAACTAAAAAAGGCACCAAGTGGCAAACAAACATGGGTTCACCGAACAAGGAAATGTCCAAACAAGAAAAAAACAAAACACAATGACCCAACAAACGTGTGAAGATCTAAATTTCCTTTCAAAGGGTGCAAGATAATTGGGTGGATTGTGTGGTGATTGGACAAACCTGTTCCAAGTTCAAACCCCGGTTGGGGTCTCTGGTGGTAGAGGGAGGTAGGAAACCCTTCCAGGCCTCTTGCTCCAACGAACGGCTAAAATACGTTCTTGCTAATTGCTGAAGTTTTACAAGTCAGCATTGCTCACTGAGACGTTTGCCTGGTTAGCAACCAAACCTTGACCCGGAAAGCCTATGTAATTATGAACCGTTTCTTTCTAAAATATTGTTTTACAAATATTGTTGCACAGCAGCAGAATTATTTTATGTCTGAGAATAATCTTTTTTCAATTATTGCAGTCAGGTTTCAGGGCAAACTACTCTACTGAGACAGCCCTGGTCAAGGTAACCAATGATCTTCTCCGGGCAATGGACTCCAGCGCTTCATTACTGTTGCTGCTGCTGACATTAGTGCTGCCTTCGACACTGGGGACAATAATATGTCACTAGATCTGTTGGAAAAACGGATTGGTCTCTTAAGAACAGTCCTTTCTTGGTTCAGATCTTACTTCTCAGATAGGATGCATTCTGTTAGATAAGATGATATGACCTGTGAACCTTTTAGTGTTACTTGTAGTTTTCCATTGTTATGCAGATGACACTTAACTGTATTTTCCAATGGAAGAATCTGCTCTACTAAATTGTGGAAATCTGGAGGCTTGCCTCACTCAGATAAAAAGATGGATGTCACTTTACTTCTTGCGCCACAACCCTGAAAAAACTGAAAAGTTGATAACTGGTTCTTCTCAATGCCGTGACTTTTTCTCAGACACTGCTCTGAACCTTGAATAATGTAATATCACAGAGAGTGACTCGGTCAAAATTTTGAGTTTTTCCTTGCCTTAAAGTAGATTTTAGATTGGGAACGGTGAAATAGTAGTCTGTACAGCCCTTTAAGGCCTATACAAATAAACATGACTGTTCTAGGAGGGTGTCACAGTGGATGACTGTGTTTTCCCTAACACTACCTACTGTTGTTCTCTTGGTCTTGTGTGGATTTTCCAGGTCTCTCTTTTTTTCCAGGTAGTTTGTTTGTTTTGTTTGTTTGTAGTTTGTTTTGTTTGCCATTCTGAATGCAGTTACTAGTTACTTTCATTCTTGTGTCGTTTAGTGTCCTGTCGGTTTGCTTGCTTCAGGTTCTTTCTTTGATATAGTATTTGTTCAGTCTCAGACATTGTTTATAATTTTTTTATCATTAATTTGAGGCTACAAGCCGCTACTTTTTTGCCATATTTTACTCTCAGCTGCTTGGAGTATTGAGCGGCTTATTCTTTTTTTTCCCGTAGCGGCACAGAGGAAAACGGCGAGCTGCTCTTTTTCATAATACATGCGTTAGCAATACAAAACAGTGCAGTGACGTCCGGAAACATTTATGTTGCACTTCTAAAGAAATTAGTGTGTTTGCCAACATTATTCATACGGAACTTAACAGGTGCAAAACGGGAGGTTAACAGTACTTTATTTAATTTTTACAGTATACTCTCAATCAGATTTGGAAAACATATTATAAAAAATGGCGTTATGTAATGGTGTTATTATTTCAGTAACGGGGTAATTTAATTATTTGTTTCCGCCGTTGCAACGCCATTACTGTTACTGACGGTCAAAAGCGTATTGTTACGTTGGTTTTTGTCTGTATTAACGTACGTTCTTGTGTGTATTTACGTATGTATTATGTGTTTACATTTTTTGTGTGGTTGCGTACGTTTATGTGTGTGTTTACGTCCGTTTCTCTGTGTCTTTTCGTATGTTTTTCTGTGTTATTACGTACAGTTTTGTGTGTGTTTACAAACGGTTTTGTGGGTGTTTACCTATGTTTATGTACGTTTAAGCTCGTTTTCACGTGTGTATTTCTGTTTGTTTACGTTTTTGTGCATATTTATGTATGCTTTTGTACGTGATTATGTACAAGCAGATTGTTCATGTATTATATTGTTTATTTTTTGTTTTTGTTGCACTTCAAATGTAGAATACTTTTAATCTGTTGCTGGTGAGGTGCCATTAATATAACAACCTGTCTGTTCTTCTCTCTTCAACTGACTAGAATACTGATCAGAACATTTACTCTAGAGGAATTCAGTGAGTAGTGGTATCTATAACTAATTACTTTTTAATTACTTTTAAAAAGTAATGTGCCCAACACTGCTCATCATATTTAAACATTTTCAACCACAATTTAAGTCAGAAATTTATACATCCGAATTGAACAACATTGGAGTCTATCCATCAAAAATGCTACACTTCTTTTTCCCTAAACGTCAATGTCAGATTGCTTAAATTTCCCTTAACCCCAGATGAACGATAACAAGCCAATGCAATTATAGATGACAGGAGGTGAGGTGCAACATTTATCATTTAAATTTATGGATGACTGACGGTTTCAGTTGACTCCTTTTTTTAATGTATGTGGTGTGCTGATCAAAGGTGAGTTTATTGTCCATAGTTACTCCTAGCTGTGCTGTATTGTGAGTCTCAAAACGACACAAGAGATTATTCCACCTGTTTTTTGTTGGGTGCTTGTTTTAATGGATATGCCAAGGAGGCCGTCTGGTGTTGTGACCAACTGTGTTACATTGTATGAAGCTTTTGACGCTCATGTAAAGAAGAAAAGTGGCTTCAAAACATACCTGGCATTGGCTGGGGTATTTGGGTTAAAGAACTGATAGGACACCTGTGTTGCGTACCAGGAAACAGAAACCAAAGTACAGAGACCTGTGAGAAAAGACAAAATAAAATAAGATTCATCATAACATGTCCATTCATGAGCTCTATGAAAGAATTTATGATGGTTGATAAACACTGTTGGGTGTGGGCCTCAATGGTAGAGGTAAGATCTAAAGCCCGGGCCTGACCAAAAATTTGGGCCTAAAATGTCTATCTTGCTGACTTTTTATTTACTTTTATTATACACACGTCATTGTTTTCCTTGTCTCTCTACCACTGTATTAAATACAGCTGCAATATTCCCCTATTGCAGCTTTTGTACCCAGACCAAAGGGGAGAGGAGGGGGAGGCTCAAATTCAATACTCAAAGAAAAAAAGTACTGTATAAAAAAAACAGAAATGAGTTGAAACAGCAAAAAACCTGCCATATTTGGAAAGATTTTAATGATATTGATGGCTCCAAAGCAGAGTTCATTGTGCATCGTCTATCAATGATAAAGCGAGGGACTCTAATCTTATTTGACTTTAAGTTTGTTGTGTGTATAAAAATATAAATTGTTTTGTAGTTTAAAAAGTTATTTTTGTAGCTCTATAAATATTTCAATGTAAATTGTGTTTTTCTGGGGTCCTGTGTTTCACTTTGAAATTTTCACATGCAAAAAAGCCAAAGGTTTATCCTTACATTTGATAGTTTATTTGTTGTTCCACTGAAAAATGAATATATTAACTTTTTGTTGTGTAATATGATATTTAGGGATTTTTTTTGCTTGACTTTAAAGTTGCATTGTATAAATAGTTGACTGTTAAGGTAAAAGCTAATTGTAGATTCAAACAATATAGACGAGGGGTCTTAAACTCAATTGACTTGAGGACCGTCAAAGCTAGGCTCTGGGTGAGGTCGGGCCAATTTTCTATTTTAAAAAAATCCACCCTTCCCAAATATATTTTTTTAAATTGCTAAACAAAATGATATACCAAAATGAAAAATACCAAGAATTAATATGAAAATAAATCAAACAGTAACAAATTCTTTGATAATTTGCGTGGGCAGCACTTGCATCAAAGGGACAGTGTGTATTATTTGACCACTAGATGTTGCTTTTTTGTGCTGTGCAGCCGAAAGCGAGTGCTAAAAAGAAAGAAGGCTCATGTAGGTGTTATATCAGGGCATGGTGTAATAATAGTATGTAGTTTGCAATGATCTGTGGTCTGTGCAGCACCTTGAGACTCCTTGTGTGTGATAAAGGGATAAAGACAAATAAACATGACTTGACTTAACTTGACAAATATAGAGACTTATTGATCAAACCACAACAGGTTTCGTTTTTTGCCCAACCTTTTGCAAAGAAAGAAAAAAATGAAAAAGGGGAAAAAAAAACAGACAAAAGCGGAAAAGGAAAAAGGGAAAAAAGAAAAGCGACACAGAAAGAATGAAAAATAAAAGAAAACAATGAAAAAATGCAAATAAAGAAGAACAGGGAAAATAAGATGAAGAAGAGAGGGAGTAAAGAAGAAGAAAAAAACCTAGAAAAAAATAAAAAAGAACAGTTTTCTGTTTTGTTTTTGGAGGTACCTCTGGCAGCAAGATGGCTGACATTGATGTCAGCTCAATCTCAGTAAGGCAAATGTTATGTAAAATAAATGTAAATTCCTCTACCTATGAGTATTTTGAAACATGGACGTTTATTTAATTTCATAGTTAATATATTTTTGCTTCTTTTTTAAAGCAGTATTTGTTTTATAAATTAATTTTATTTTGCCCAACAGAAGGTGCTTACGAATACACACTCTCCCTTTAGACTTACATATTAAGGCTGGAGCCTCAAACTGTCACCCCACAGGTGGTAATTGCCCCCCAGGCTGCGAATTTGAGACCCCCGATATAAATTATTATACATAGTAATGTAAATATTTTTTTAGATAATCATCAATTAATCTTGAGCATAATATTTAATTATTATTGGTAATATGACAATAAAGAAACCAAAAATTCTGAAGAGATGTTTAGGAGTCACAAGTTTTTTAGTGAGCAATGCTGAAAGAGCTCGGTGTCTAAAAGGAGCTAACTAAATGAGACCGCTACATTTTTTAAATTAAAGATATAATCACAATAATGTTCAAACATGATATTAAATATTTGCTTGGATTGCAATATGTATTTGATGAAAAAGTTTAAATGAAATGTAATATACATTTGTACGCAGAGACACGGGGCAGCACGGCGGCGCAGTTCATGTCTTGGGAACCTCCTGCGTGGGTTCAAATCCAGCTCCAGACTTCCTGTGCGGAGTTTGTATGTTCTCCCCGTGCTTGCGTGGGTTTTCCTCCGGGCACTCTGGTTTCCTCCCACATTCCAAAAACATGCATTTCAGGTGAATTGGCCGGTCTAAATTGTCCCTAGGTGTGAATGAGCGAGTGAGTTGTCTGTCCCCGTGTGCCCTGCGATTGGCTGGCAACCGGTTAAGGGTGTGCCCTGCCCACTGCCTGATGATTGCTGGGATGGGCTCCAGCAACCCCGCGACCCTACTGAGGATATGCGGTGTAGCTAATGAGATGAGATGAGACGCAGAGACACCTCGTGACTTCCACTTCGGTTATCGCTGATCCACAGGTATGCAAACTTTTATTCTGCAATGGTTTTTCATTCTGATTGGCTAAACAGATGAAGATACTTTCCATCGCCAACAAATCGGACCTTTCCACCCCTTAAACCTGCTCAGGAGCCACCTGTAGGTCTTTGGCTCTTGCTGGTGAATTTCTGGCATTATTTTTCAAAAATGGTTGATAATCAAAGGATACAATATATGCTTTCTGTAGGACAGAAACAGAAAGTAAATGCAGTTTTCTATAACGTCTATATGATGGCAGCAAAGTATCATGTAAAGTGAAATAGATTGGTTCCCTAATTCATAGAAAAGTACAGTACTTTTATTTGTTAAACAAGTACTTGAGGCTGTAGATTAGGTTTGCTCTTGAGTAGTAAATAAATGATTAAATAAAAATAAAAAGGCTTGCGCTTTTCACGTATGGCGGTGTTCTACCCTCTTGTTAACCATTATAATAGAAGTATATTGTATCGTAAAATGCATAATTTCTTAATATAAAAATGTTGATTGAAGAAACAAGTCTTGTGAAACTTTGAAAACATTTGAAGCCGTGGTGTAGAAATAGTTAGGTGTTTTCAGAGCTGGGTAATAACAAGTTACATTTACTCCATTACATTTCCTTGAGTAAGTTTTGGGACATTTTGCACTCATGGGAGTATTTTTAAATCACCATACCTTTTATTTTTACTTGAGTAGATTTGTGAAGAAGAAACAGTTACTTATTTCGCTACATTAGACTACGATGAACCTGTTACTTAAACACGCACATTCCTCCTTCACTTATTTCTCTCCCTTTCTTCTCTCCTCTCCCATATCCCATGAATGAAAGGCTCTCACTTAGAGCCGGGCTGTGTGGCCAAAGCCATCCTCATTTTAATGGAGCCGCATCACAGCCAGGCAGGTAGCAAACCAGTGAGTGTGTGTGTGTGTGTGTGTGTGTGTGTGTGTGTGTGTGTGTGTGTGTGTGGTCCGCCACAGACCCCAAAGGAAAAAAAAAAAGAGACAAATGACTGCGCGGAAATCAAAATCAAACGGTATTAATGTGATTTTATTTGAATTACATTTTCCAAAGGTTGCTATTTTATTCTCATAATGCATGCTGCATTTTATTGCACTGTTTTTGTTGCCCAGATATGGGGCATATCATGCACCTTTGTGTTTTTTTTTCCAATTCTCAAGATTAAATTGATATAAAAAATTGGTTTTCTTAATTGCATTTCTTTAATCTTATCAAAACAATTAAACATTCTGTACTTTATTGATATAATAACAAAGTAAAACTTGAGACGGTATCATACAAAAAGAAGTATCAGCATTTTCCACAGTATGTGGCGCATCATTTTGATAGAAGGCTAATATAGATTGCATGTGTTGTGTTCATATACGGCTTGTATAAGGCTTTCAAGTTCTTATGACTCCTGACATATTATTGTTTTATTTTTTTGTCCAATGCGGTCATTCAACATTTTTGGTAGCCGATCCCTGGGCTAGCTGGCTGTTCTGACTGCAGAGCCCATTTAAAAAAGGACTTGGGTTTTATATGTACTAATTGTGATTTCTCATTTCTAATTTTTTTTATTTATACTATTATTTTTATTTTATTGCTTGTTAAAGTACTTGAATTTACCTTGATCTATTTTTAAATTTGTAATTTATGCGTTTTGCTGTTAATTGGATGGACTTTGATGATTTGATGATCTGATTGAATGGTTGTTTGAAAATGAATAAATGAATAAATGAGACATTACTACAGAGTAATTCTTTCACCAAGTACTTTTTCACTTTTACTCAAGCAATTATTAATATATTAATATTATTCTGAAGTAACAGTACTTTACTTTTATTATACCCACTTCTGGGTGTTTTGTAGCATGTGAAATGCTGAAAATAATTACATTTTGAAAAGTCATACCTGCTAGGAGAAAGAGAGCGCCCCCTATCACTGCAATGCGCGTCTTGATTACTGGGTTAGCATCTCCCACCTTTGTGCACTTCATGCCAACAACACTGATGATGATTCCAATTAGGCCAATCAGTACTGAAAGCACCATTAAGGCACGGCATGTCTGGATATGAACTAAAGAGGATGGCAAGAGAAAGATAAGCAAAAATTATTACATAGCACATTAACAAATTATAAACAGAATATCTTTTAATTCATGATAGGGTTCGTCATATTTTCAAGGCCAAATTCGAGCACTTTTGGAGGACTTTCAAAGCTAACTTTTCAACTTCCCTAGTACCATTAAAGATGAAATCCTGTGTAAATCATGTATTTTGCAAAGGCACATATATACCTGCAATTTACACTTGCAATTTTTTAATCCTGCATGTGGATTTATCAAGAAAAATAAGTTGTCATGGTTTGGCGCCTGCAATCCCTCTCCTCCAACAATGGCAGCATTACCATACCTGTCAACCTGTACGGTTTTGCCGTACAAAGTATGATTTTTATGCATTTTAAGACGAGTACGACGTACAAGGAAATCTGTACGGAAAAACGCAAATTTGTCATTGATGGGTACTATCTGGTATACACTGACTATCATGAAACGGCAAATCAATCAAGTCAAAGGAGTTCGATGTGGAAGCCTCTATCTTGGTATTGTTTTTTTCGTTGCAAACGAAGCGAGCGGTTTGATGCTACTGTGCGCATGCGTCTGCCGCCTGGGGATTTTCCATCATGCATTATCAAAAAAAAAAATGGTGTACGATTATTTTGTATTTTGTATGGGAAAATACGACAGTTTGTACGGGCATGGAGCCGTGGAGGTTGACAGGAATACATTACTACGTTTTTTTAGTCCCCTTCACCATTCTCTCCGTAGGTGATTCCAATCGAACATTGAGGCACCTCTATCCAAAATACTCCAGGCTGCCCACCTCTTATCTTAATTCCTGAAGACATTCACGCGCAATGAGTTCTCTTGCTATGAATTCCTTCTTCAGTTCCCTCCTCATTCTAAGTTCATCCACTTCAATAACTGGCACTCCAACCCAGACCTCCTTCTTCAGTTCCCTCTTTTCAGATTCAGATTCAGATCTACTTTATTGTCATTCTCGTACACATGTATACAGAACGAAATGTCGATACATCTGACCCGCACAGTTTCCTTGAATGTACAGATATAAATAAAATGTTGTATTGAGTTGGAGTATTGAGTACTAATAATATACTAAATAATTATGGCTATGTATAGTATTTTACAGTAGTGCAAATAGTGCAAGAGGAGCAGCTAACCAGATGTGCAAAATGGGCAGTCAGGTAAACAAGTCAGGTAAACAGTAACAATAACACTGTAACAATAACACTGTAAGTACAATAGTGCGGAGAAACAGATGTGCAAGGAGTGGCTAGCTATAAAGAACTGCCAGTAGTGCAAAAAGTCAAACAAAACCAACAGATGTACAGATTAGCAGCAGTTTAGATTTACTATGTGTTTGATTGACCATTCAACAGTCTAATGGCCGGTGGAACAAGACTATTGTGGAACCTGGTGGTCCTGCACCGCACACTGCAGTACCTCTTCCCAGAGGCTAGCAGAGTGAACAGTCCATGATGGGGGTGAGAGGGGTCACTGATAATGTTCTTGGCTTGGGATAGGCAGCGCTTCTGGCCAATGTCCTGAATGGAGGGGAGAGAAGTCCCGATGATTTTGTCTGCTGTCCTCCTCACCCTCCTCACACTACCCCAGTCAGAAGCGCTGCAGCCTCCACACCACACAGAGATATAGCTGGTCAGGATACTCTCTATGGTGCCCCTGTAGAATGTGATGAGGGAGGGTGGGGGCAGGTGGGCTCTCCTCATCCTCCGCAGGAAGTACAGGCGCTGCTGTGCCCTCTTCACCAGTGATGCAGTGTTCACGGACCTGGTGAGTTTGTTTGTGATGTGCACCCCTAGGAACTTGATGCTGCTGACAACCTCCACAGCCTTGTTGTTGATGATAAGTGGGGCATGGTTGGGCTGGTTTTTCCTGAAGTCGATAATGATCTCTTTAGTTTTGTCAACATTCAGGACCAGGCTGTTATCCCTGCACCAGCCCACTAACTGCTCCACCTTCTCTCTGTAAGCCAGGTCGTTGTCATCCCTGATGAGGCCCACCACTGTTGTGTCGTCCGCAAACTTCACGATGTGGTTTGTGCCTGACCTAGGGATGCAGTCGTGTGTCATCAGGGTGAACAGCAAGGGGCTCAGGACACAGCCTTGGGGGGAGCCCGTGCTGAGGGTGATGACATCGGAGATGTTCTGACCAATTCGCACTGACTGGGGTCTGTCAGTGAGGAAGTCCAGCAGCCAGTTCCGCAGGGGGGTGTTGAAACCCAGGAGTCTCAGTTTGTCTACCAGGTGTTGTGGGATGATGGTGTTGAATGCTGAACTGAAGTCCTGGAACAGCATCTGCACATGGGTGTTCTTCTCCTCTAGGTGTGTCAAGCTCAGATGAAGCGCAGAGGAGATGGCATCCCCGGTGGAGCGGTTTGTCCGGTAGGCGAACTGAAAGGGGTCGAGTGAGGAGGGGGGACTGGAGGTGATGTGCTCTTTAACCAGTCTCTCAGGGCACTTCATTATGATGGGAGTCAGTGCAACGGGCCGGTAATCGTTCAATGATAGGATCTGGGGGTTCTTTGGCACTGGGATGATGGTGGCAATTTTGAAGCATGATGGTACCGTGGCTTGGTCTAGTGAGGTGTTGAAAATGTCTGTTAGTACACAAGCCAGCTGATCGGCGCACTCCCTAAGGACCCGCCCTGGAATGTTGTCCGGGCCTGGAGCCTTCCGTGTGTTGACCCTTCTCAGGGTCTTTCTCACCTCTGGAGATAAGATCTGCAACCTCAACGGAAGTTTTTAAATTGAGGCTCAAGACACACTTCTATTCCAAAGCATATGATTGATGCCCACCTCGTATTCTGTTTTGTCCTGTCTTTTTCTGAGGCCTGCCTGGCTGATACGAAGGAGAAGGATGATTTGGGATGGGTCAGCGGACCGGGGTCTGACCTGCAGCATGTCAACCCCTGCATTTACCAGCTGGCGTCGTCGTTGATGTCATGCTCTTTCCGGACATTTTCAACATCTTACCTAGTGTTTACTATTCTGTGTACAGTAATGCTAATTGTAATTCACCCTGTTCAATCCTGGAAGGGGGATTACCACATGTGAGGTCCTTTCTCAAGGTTTCTCTTTTCTCCTCACACTGAGGTTTTTGAGTTTTTCCTTGCCCGCATGCTGGTTTGCTAGTTTAAGATCAGGTAATTGTGTAATTTTGTAACTGTAATCCTGTGCAGTCCTTTGAGACATTTTTGTGATTAAGGGCTATATAAATAAATTTGACTTGACTTGACTTGACCTCAGTTGAGTCCAGGAGGAGTGCTCTGTTGTCCTGATGTGGAACCGCTTTTGCTGCAGGGGTGCCATTTTGTGCTTCGAACCTCCCAAAGAAGTTGTTGAGGTCATTCAGAAAGTCCATGCTAGTGTCCTGCACTGGGGCGGTGGTTGGCTTGTATCTGGTGATGGCCTGAATGCCTTTCCACATATCCCTGGTGTTGGTTGTGTTGAGGAAACGGTCCTGGATTTTTTGACTGTGCGATCGCTTTGCTAGTCTGATAGCACGGTTCAGGTTAGCCCTCGCTGATCTCAGCGCCTCCTCGTCACCAGATTTAAAGGCAAGGTTCCGTACCTTTAGCAATTTGCGTATCTCAGCAGTCATCCAGGGCTTCTGATTGGCACGGGTGCAGATGGTTTTGGTATTGCTGACGTCTTCTGCGCATTTACTGATGTAGGCTGACACGGACATGGCGTACTCATCTATGTTTATTTTGTTGTTGTAAGCGGCAGCCGATTTAAACATGTCCCAATCAGTGCATTCAAAGCAGTCCTGTAGTGCCTTCATTGCCCCCTCAGTCCACACCCTCACCTGCTTCACTGTAGGTTTTTCTCTGGTCAGCAGGGGCTTGTATGCAGGAATTAGCATAACATAAAGGTGATTTGATGAGCCAAGGTTGGGGTGGGGGGCTGCTCTGTATGCTCCTCTGATATTTGTGTAGGCCAAGTCTAATGTGTTCCTACCTCTTGTAGCAAAGTCGACATGCTGGTGGAAATGCGGGAAAACTGTTTTCATGTTGGCCTGGTTAAGGTCCCCCGCTGCAATAAAAATGCATTCGGTGTAAGCATGCTGCAGTTCACTCACAGTTCGGTAGAGAACGTCCATTGCCTCCTTAGTATTAGCGCTGGGGGGCACGTACACGGCAGTAATGATGGTAGCACTAAACTCCCTCGGTAGGTAGAAGGGTCTGCAGATCACCGTCAAAAGTTCAATGTCTCATGAGCAGTGATTCGAGATTATCTTAGCATTTCTGCACCAGTTGTTGTTGGTATAAATGCATAGTCCGCCACCCCTGCTCTTACCGGTGAGCTTGCCGCTTCTATCAGCGCGGAAAGCAGTTAACCCCACAATGCTAACAGCGTCATCCGGGATAGATGAGTTTAGCCATGTCTCCGTCAGAATTAAAGCGCAACAGTTCTTTGTCCCAGGATCTTCTGCTCCAGCCATCTTTTTAAAGGTATTCCCAAAACTTCCTTTCAAGATTTTCACCATCCCAAGACTCCCTCTCAAATTTCCCTCCTCAGCAATTCCAGTCCAACAATTCCTTCTCCTTAGTGAAAGACTTTTGTTGTTGTTTAATAAACGCCCCCCTCTTAAGGTTTGATCTCATCCCTTGCATTCAGTCTTCTTGCTGTCCTGCATATGGGTCTGTAAGATACCCTGTTACATGATTTTCAGATATTGAGTAAATCCCGTTTATATTTGTGGATCTGAAGAATACGTGTGTAAATACTTTTGAGACGAAAGTCTTCCCATTTAGGTGTTGGGTAAAAATGACAGTATTATGTAACTTACAGTTTCAGTTGCAGGAGGCTCTTCCCATTGCAATTTTGGGAAATGCTACGTTAATTTTTTTGCATGGCCCATTCATTCCTGAGTTGAGCTATGTCCAAAGTCCAGCCCGCGGGCGAAATACGGCACATGATCACCTTTTTACCGGCCCGTGGCTTGTGTCATAAAAATAATAATATGTGGCCTGCCTAGGATGTATACCACAGTATAAGAAAAATGAATAAATACATTTTATAATTTCACCAGATGGTAGCAGTAGCGACTAGCAGTAGCCCTTTCGCCAACTTGGCCTGGTCCTTCTGCGCCAATTTAAGACCACCCAATTTCCGTTATTGCAACTGGCAGCATTACCCCATTTTCCAGTCCCCCTCACCATTCCTCTCCCTAGGTGATTCTAATCTGACATTGAGACACCTCTACCCAAAATAGTCCAGGCTTCCCACCTCTTATTTTAATTTCAGGAGAAGTGAAAATTGGATTATGTTTTCTCTGAAATCCAAAACAACCATGTCTGCTTAATTTGCCAAGAAATTGTGGATGTTTTTAAAGAATATAATATCAAGGGGCACTAAGCTAATTGGAAGCGAACGCGGCGAAAAGGTGGAACAATTAGAAGGTGTTTTTTCGGCACGGCAGCATTTCCTCACAAGAATCCGCGATTCTATCGAGAATGCTACGAAGGCCAACTACGAGGTTTTAATGGTCTGTAGTTTTGGTAAAAATTCAAAGTAAGCCCGCTATTTGCAATACATTTATTAATTAACTCATTTTCTTTACCCATTCATTCCTGAGTTGAATAAATTGGTAAGATAAATATTATTTTCCCAGACAGACTTTTTGTTTGTTTTATAATGGTCTGCGATTTTGTTAAAACGTATAAAAGTCTGCCATTTCCAATAAATGTAGTCATTTTATCCATTTTCTGTACCCATTTATTCCTGAGTTGAATAAATTGGTAAATATATATTGTTTTCCCAGAGATGTTTTTTTCTCATTTTAAAATGGTCTGTGATTTTCTTTAAACTTATAAAACTTTGCCATTTGCAATAAATGGAGTCATTTATTCATCTTACTTAGCCGTAACTTCCTGAGTTGAATAAATGGTTAAAATATATATAGTTTTACCACACAGACTTTTTTTCTCATTTTACAATGGTCTGTGATTTTGTTAAAACCTATAAAGGTTTGCCATTTGCAATAAATTTAGACATTCATTGATTTTCTTTACCCATTTATTCCTGAGTTTACTAAATGAGTAAAATAAAAATTGTTTTCCCAGACAGACTTTTTATTCATTTTATAATGGTCTGTGATTTTGTTAAACTTATTGCAAATGGCAATCTTTTTTTATAAGTGTAGGCATTCATTCATTTTATTTACCCATTTATTCCTGAGCTGAGTAAATTAGTGAAATAAATACTGTTTTCCCCAGACAGGCTTTATGTTCATTTTACAATGGTCTGTAATTTTGTTAAAACTTAAAAAAAGTCTGCCATTTGCAACAAATACATTTACTCATTCTTTTTTTGATTTTTATTACCCATTTATTCTTGAGCTAAGGGCCGCGGGGCAAAGGCATAGTACACACCGGGTGAGCTGCCAGTTTACCACAGAGCCACAGAGACAACTATTCACTCTCATATTTACACCTACAGACAATCTATTATGACTAATTGGCTTTTCATACATGTTTTGGGTGTTAATGTTAATTCTATTCGTTAAAAAAATGCCAGGCTGAATAGTCGGCCCGCACACATTTTCAGATTGCCAAATCTGGCCCGCCTTCTAAATAGTTTTGGACACCTCTGGCCTATATTAAACGTCCAAAATTGATATGTAATCCTTGCATTAATTCACATATTATGGTGCCTTGTTCAAGTGTAAAATACACCTGTCCCCTAGGGGCGATGAATATTCATAGGACAATGCAATGCAAACTAATGCCAGCTGCCGCTATATCACGAGAGGGGAAGAAATGAGATGGCAAAGCAAAGCAGTGTCGGCGTCATTTTTCAGCAGACTTGTTGCAAAACATGGCAACAGTTTTAAGCAATTACAAGAACTTTACCAAAAATTCAAGCAATCCTCAGTCCTTAGAAATACATTACAATTCAGGTATTTTCTTGAAAAAACATTAAAATTAAAGTATTTTCAAGGATTTCAAACACCCAAACGAACTTAGCACTGAGGAGACCAAATGTAAAATAGACCCAAAAAGGACATTAAACTCCTAGAGCAAATATTTCACAAAGGCAAATCCTGGGGTTTTCACCTTTCCTGAAACAAAAGACAACAGAATTCAGATTTTTTTACGGGTGTAGATTGCCCCCACCCCTCGTGAAGAACTGCTATGACGTGCGCGCACTTCTTTTTGCTTTCGCTTTAGATATCGGTGAACGGAGTGCTTTAGCCCCTAATTATGCCTCCGAAGAAGGTCGGTGCAAGCAGCAAAGTTGCTACAGGTGAAAAAAGAAGGGTAGTGCGTACAACTATTGCATTTAATAAAAAAATAATAGCAAAATATCGAGAAGGTGTGCGAGTTTCCCTTCTTTCGAGGGAATAGAGCATGGCTTCTGCAGACCTTCACAGAGGTAAGAAATCCCATTCATAATTATTTTCTTTATCCTTTAACCGCTCACCACTTTTTGTGAGACCCGGGTGATAAATGAGGTGTAAACGACCTGATTTTTTTAGTTGTACACGTTCATGTTAGCGTAATCTTTCGTACGGAAGATTACGCTAATGCGAACGTACGATTAGCCTGGGTTAGCTTCATGTTTACGTTCATGGTAAGCATTCAGGGTGTTGGAACGGATTAAAACGATTTTATATTACTTTTAATGGGAAAAACGATTTTCGGTGATCGAACAAATCGGTTTTCGAACAGGGTTCTGGAACTTTATATGGTCGAGAAGCGAGGTTCCACTGTACTAGTAAAGTTTTTGTGAAATTCCTTTAGTCATTTTGTGAAAAAAGTGATGTAGTCCCATGATATAGACACTATAAAATGTAATTTAACTGGGGAACAGTGAAGATGGTACTATTTCAAAGTTATTCAATTTTTTTACAAGTTGTTCTCTAATTTTGATTTACTGTATTTTAAAACAGTTAAAACATGTTTTTATCAGTTTTTTTGTTGGAAAACCCCATTTGGCCCAATCCCTAGCCCCAGCAGCCCCCAACTCAATTGAGTTTGAGACCCGTCGTCTAAACAGAGGTGTCTGGCTGCAGAGGGCGATAAGAAAGTACTGTGTTCAGGGATAGTGTCTAAATATAATTGAAGCTATTTCAGAATTTTACACTTATGGAGACGCACACGCCTGGTAGAGCCTTGATTTGGATGAAAAGTTTCCCCTCGTGCATACAAGATGCAAATTCTCCGTGCTTAACTGTTTTATTACATTCCAAAATTAGATAAAGACTTTTTAGTAACGTTTGCACCGAGAGGGGAGACATTTTCAAGAAGAGAGGGTGGTTGGGTAATTTTTCTGCACAACACAGACAAGCATACAAGTGTGCGTATTTATAAATGCACCGGTAGCAAAACTGATTTTAGTTAAGGTTTATTTAAGTATTGATTACAAAGTAACAGGAGGCACGGCGGCCGAGTGGTCTGCGGCACAGTTTTGAGGTCATGGGATCAAGTCCAGCTACCACCCTCCCTGTGCGGAGTTTGCTTGTTCTCCCCGTGCTTGCATGGGTTTCCTCTGAGCACTCCGGTTTCCTCCTACATTCCAAAAACATCCATGTCAAGTTTACTGGCTGGTCCAAATTGTCCCTGGGTGTGCATGAGCGAGTAAGTTGTCCCTGTGTGCCCTGCACCTGGCCGGTAACCAGTTCAGGGTGTTCCCTAACCACTGCCTGAGAACAGCTGAGATGGGCTTCAGCATCCCTGCCACCCTACTTTGGATAAGCGGTGCAGATAATGGAAGGATGGATGATTAAAAAGTAAAACGCACGGATAAAAACTTGTCGGAGTTCGTTTCCAACTTCTTTGAACTTGCCAAGCTTCGATTCATTAATCTTTATCTATTTCTCCCGTGTTAGCACACCACGGAGGACGAAAACCCCAAAAGCATTCAATGGAGGTTTTAGAGATTTTAGATTGAATTCATATCTGGGAGGACCACTCTGTTCAGACTCCTGTAGCACATTAACTTCCAAATTCCTTGAATCCATGAACACCTTTGCTAACAATGCATTGCGGGATATGATAGCAATCAAGCAAAAATGCTTAAAAGCCACAGGAGATGCATAGTCGCAAGTCGCATTTTTGAGGGAAATGTGAATGAGTTCACAAAAACGTGGGATTTCACCCCAAAATAGTTCGGCTTTACTCGGACAAAGCTAGAACCTGTGACCTTCCATTCTTTACAGCGACCACCCAACCCTAAGGCCACCAAGCTGGTCTGCAGAGGAAACAAGGAGCACTGACCGATGGGGTGCACTGCCCAACAATTTAAAGAAAATCTGAGACTTTTTTGTGCACCTATGGGTGTGAAAATACGGTATACGATAATTATGTGAATGACATATTAATGGCAAATTGTTTTCAAAAATATGGACCTAGGATATTTAGCACAGGTGATTCAAGTGACTGCCAATGACACAAAATGGCAGCAAGGTGCCAAATTCCTTTTTCGGGGGGGATTCAATGTTCTGCATTTGAAAAACATGATAATTTTCTGTTGCTAAAAGGTAAAATTGAAAAACACAGAACTTCGACCGCAGCACTGAAGCCAACTTTCAAATGCTCGCTTCCTTAGGACAAGAATTGTTTGTAAATATGAAACTTTTTGTAATTGCTTGACTGTAATGTTTTTTTTGTCCTGTCCTTTTTCCTGTCCTGTGTATATCTCCACCCATTCCTACCACTCACCCAATTTAATTGCTCTACTGTAGGTGCTTTGCCAGAGCTTCTATGTTCTGTGAGTTTTCATCATAAAGTCTTTCAACAGTGAACTTAAATTGTTTAAAGAATTATTTATTATTTATTGTTTTTGAGACAAATCACTCCCTATATAGGTGTTGGGTAAAAATGACTGTATTATCTAATTTGCATTTTCAGTTCCCATTACAAATTAAAAATGGATAACACTACTTAACTCTACTTAATTTTTTGCATGGTCCATAATAAATGTTCATGATTGACATTGTATCACATACCAATTTCATAGTGCCCTGTTTAGGTGTAGCATGCACCTGTCCTCTTGGGCACGGCCCATAGGGGGCGGCGACGCTTTATAGGACAATACCATACAAACTAGTGCAGCCTGCTGTTAGTCATGGGGGAAGAAGAAATGTAATGGCAAAGCCACCAGAGAGCTGTGTCGGCGTCATTTTTTAGTGGACTAGCTTAGAAACATGGGAACAATTTCAGGAAATCACAAGCACTTCACACAAAATTCAAAGACTTCAATCCTTGAAAACACATCGTTTAAATTCAAACATTTACAAGGATTTCAAGTACCAGTACAAACCTTGTTTCTTGTTTTAAGATCATTTGTTTACCTTAAAATATCCTTAAAATAATTGTTTTAATTAATTATTGTGAGAGAGCTTTGCTAATTTTAGAAAACATTATCTACCAAAATAAGAAAGAAAAGAAGAAAACGAAAGAAAAGAACAAAGGAGAAATACAAATACAAAGTCAAATATTTAAATGTGTAACAATCAACCGTCAGCTGGGTGACACAATTTTGTTAGAATTTACTTTTTTTGTCATTGATATTAACGTAGTGAATCATTGTATGTAACGAGATTAGACATGCCACACCAAAGAAAACATGTAATACTGTACACACTTTAACAAGAAAAATAAGATTAAAAAAAACTGTCAGGATAAATGAGCACAATTATTTACAAAATAGTGTTTAGGGACTGACTGAAGTCATAATATTAGTCCAATAAAAAATAGCACAATAATATTGAGCAGCAACAAAAATTCCCATATAAGTCGTACGATAAATCTTTTGTTCACTAGTTTTTTTTTTTAATTCTTTTATTTGTTACTCCCTTTTATCTTTGTTATCTTCTCTTTTTTTGCTTTGAAAATATCATTATTGTATTAATATTTATTTTTTTATCACTAAGACATTTAAATCTATGGAGACCTTTTTTACCTATGTGACTACGTCAATGTTGTTGTGCAAGTTTCCGTCTTTTTTAAAAAGCGGCTCGGATCACTAAAAGGAGCTAGCTCTTTTGGCACCAAAACGGGTGTTCAGATTGTTTTTGTTGCTTTCATCCATATGGTATTAATTGTTATGCAACATTTTGCACAAAAATATTTAAAAGCGGGGGGGATTTAAAAAACAAAACAAAAACAGACAATAATGAAAAAAATAAAACAAAAATAAGCCTAGAAATGAAAAGAAGAGAATAGAGAAAAAAACAGGAAAAAGAAGAAAAATGGGGAAAAGCAAGAAAAAACAAATTACAAAGCTAGGAAAAAAAGAGAAAAGAAGTAACAAATAAAATAAATAAGGAAACTAGAGAACAAAAATTAAAAAATAAAGAAAAAGGGTTGAAAAAATAAAGAGGAAAAACAGGTTTAGAAAACAAAATGTTTTTTTTGGGGCGTCTCTTGGATCGCTCTTGTGTTAGGTTCAAAATAATTGTGAAAATTATTTCAAGGTAATAGTCAATCTTTTTGCCAACATTGTACTTCCACCAAAAACTGATATTAAATACATTTCTGTATTGTGCATTGCCAAAAACTCAGCAAAATTTAACTTCATTAAGGTTTTTGACACGTTTGCTACTAAATGGGTTGCCAAACTTGAAATTGATGTTGCTCACTATTATTTCAAGCGACGCTTACAGACTTTGTGTATTGCTCAGACCCGTGGAAGGTTACAGGGAACATTGGTCAGGACAGAGAAACCCCGGGTCAAAATTGACCCGCTAACAAGTGGTGCCATTTCCTTACACAACAAGAGGATTAATAAATTACACATCAGTCATGAAATGGATAAATACCAAAACGCAGTACTCTTTTTCTATAAATATTTACCATGTTTTACCTTTATAAAGTTTCAGTTACTGGTGGTTAGATATTTTGGGAACTATAGAGGCTAGAATTAAAAAAGACCCCTGTGAAAAAGGGCACTTCACTAATAGTTATACTTACTGTCAAGAGAAAGCATGGAGTCAAAGATCTTACATTGGACCTGTCCTGTGCTCTGTGAGGCGCAACTCATCCACAGCCCCTCATAAAGCCCCACTGCAGTAATAATCGCATCACCGACATAGGACGATTGCTTCCACTGAGGCAAAACTGTGGTTGAGATGATGCCAATCCAGCCACCCAGGGCCAGGAAGTAGCCCAACAACTGGAGACCAAGGTTTGCCATCTTTCTTTTGCTTTGTCCACCTTATTCTAACTTCTCTTATCTGCCACTAATTGAGTGTCTTCTATTACGCCAATTTGACTCCGATGTAGAATCACATTGGAACAGTTGCCAGAATTTCAATCACAGATTGTTGAATCTCCCTGGTCAAAGTAATGCTATTTATTAAGTATCTGATCTTAATCAGTTGGGTGCCTCCAAGTTTCCTTTCTCCTAGCTCTTCTCTCCTTTTGCTCCAGACTCAAGTGGCTCGAGGAATAGACAAAGAAATTCGGGGGAAACATACAAAGAAGTAAATAGGCTGAGGGTGGCTGAAAAGGACGATTGTGATTGGGCTTTTCACAGTCACGCCTGCGGGGAAGGCAGAGACTGACGGAGGAGGAAGGCGAGTGGTAGAGATAGGGATAAATAACTTATTTATATATATTTTTCTAACCTGTTACCTCGGTTGTTTATTAAACTTAATGTAATAGCGTTCTACTTGTTTTGTTAAACATTTTGAAAGGCAATTCAACTTGAAGTAAAAACTAGAATGGCTGCTGACCTATCAGTATTTTCAGAAAGCTATTCACGCCCCCAGGCCAGAGCTACATTGAAAATAAACACCATATTTTACAGGCAGGGCAGCACGGTGGCGGAGTGTGCGGCACAGTTGTAAGGTCTTGGGAACCTCCTGTGTGGGTTCAAATCCAGCTACCGGACTTACTGCGCGGAGTGTATATGTCCCCGTGCTTGCGTGGGTATCACTTTATCACATTAAATGACGCCTGGCATTGTGATTTTTTTGTCGTTGGCAAAAAAAGTTCACTTTGCGCTGCGCTCCCTATTTGTCTCCGTCATTTTTAGCTTCTGGTAGAGATCACTGCATAGATTTAGCCCTATCTCCTGCATGTTATGCAGAATGCAGCAGCAGTCCAGGTTGGGATAGGTGCTAATAGTGTGCCTGTCAGTCACACAACCTTAGGCAGGCAGTGGCTGAGGGGACTGGGTGAGAGAGAGAAGGGCTGATGTGGAGAAGCGTTCCTTTGAGAATATCGGTCGTATCCATCCGGTCCAAGTATTCTTTCAGTATCGAAAATATTGATATTTAAGATCAGTCCGCCCACCCTTCATTTCGAGCATTTCAGTTTTTGGATAATTCTATCAGGAGAACAGATGAAAATTTTTGTGAATGGTCATTGGTGGTTTGTTTAATCGACACACACACACACACACACACACACACACACACACACACACACACACACACACACACACACACACACACACACACACACACACACACACACACACACACACACACACACACACACACACACACAACTACATTTAGCCTCCCATTAGGCACAAAGTATAAACATTGAGTATGAAGTGTAGACACGAAATGTAGCAGGCCCTCAGAGCCAGAACCAGCAAGCTCAAGACAGTTGTTTAAATTCTGTGTATTTTAGATTCTCCATAGCCTCTCAGATTATGAGCCCTTTCTTGAATTTCAAACATATTTGTCAAATTTATGGGCAACATTTTGTTAAGAGCTTGAAATAAGATTATAGGTGTATTATATTTGACAAGGTCCTGACATTTAAACGTCTCAGACTGCATCAGCCCACATTGTGACACCTACATCAGTAAATAAACCTTTACTAAACTTTAATAAACAACTTTAGACTTGTTCGCATCATAAAATTGGGCTGTATTTTACAAAACATTGCGATTGAAGTCTTTTTATGTGAATAAACAGTTCCAACGATCACATTAGATTTCCCTTTTGGCACTTCTGGTTTTAAACAAGGACATGTTGATTTGAAATAGATATCTTGATAAAATATATTGCCTTTTAATGACATGTATAGAGTGATGAATGATCAGTTGTATAAAAAGCTTAATGTAACTGCCATTATTGAAGATCACTTGTTTCTGAATCCATACTAGTGACCATTCAACAAAATGATGAATACATCTTTTTCCAAAAGTATTTTCATGACTATAGTAACAATTAAATGCTTTATTCGATAACAGAACATGTTTTTTATGAGCTGGTACTGCTTTTACTAATCTAATTCTATCAGGAAGAAAATACCTATTGAAGTGGATGTTTTGCATACATGACTCCACAGCTTTTGTTGGTTAGGGTTGTTACTTTTGGTTTGTTGTTGATTTTTCAGCATTTTTTGTTTGTCTTATCATAAGTAGGTGCTGCATCTGTTTAATATGATTTTTATTCATACTAGAAATTAGATTATTCATTTTGAAGATTACAAAATTAACATTCTTAAAATATTGTGCAGCTCCTGGCTGTTTACATTTGTGCCCATCTCAGAATAGTTGCCTTTTGTGTACTGTACTCAGAGCCATGCACATCTTTCTCCCACTCTTTTTTGAGGAACAATGGTCAAATCCACAAGGCACAATCGATCGCGGAAACAATGAGTTTAGTGTTCTGCAATGTTTTTCAACCAAACTGGTGTTCAAGGCACAAAGGAATTACTGAAATCGCACCGCATGAATGCACACACGCTCACACACAGCTCTTAATGTGCATGCAATAAAAAGCATCTGTACGCTTCCAGTGAAATATTTTAGCTTCATTAGAAGAATGTTCCTTTCTGAAAACATCAAAACCACAGATTGATTCATATATTCTATTCGTTAACACATTTCATACTAGCATGGGCCAAGCAACAAGCACTGCACATTCTCTTTTGTTTGAACTTCACTTAAATTCATTGTGCATTTTAAAGTACACTTACACTGGAAAAAAAGATTACAAACAGTTTACAAACAATTCAATACTTCTGAAAAAAAATCTTCACTGCTCAACAGTTTAAATACATTTTGTTGTGTCTATACCATGCTACTACAACAGTTTTTCAACAAAAAAGCACTGATCAAAATTAGAGAATACTTTCATGTGCCTCCCACTTAATGGTGCTAATCTAGCACATGATGCTTATTTCCTTGATTATCTGCCAACCCCTATTTAACCGGCATTCTAAATGCCAGTTTCACTGACTTTGGAATATGGTGGGCGTTCTAAAGTGACTGAAAGCCTCTGGCATCAGGTTGTCCAGATGAAAACAAAAGGGATGACCCTATCAGCCATAGCAAGACGGGTTGTCATTCCAAATCAGTGATTACAAGACTATTTAATCTTTACAAAACTACAAACTCATTTAAGCTACCTAGGAAGGCTGGTCGTCCACGGTAGACAATTGCAAGAGAGGACCGGTCATTGCTGAGGATGTCAAAGGGTAATTGGTTTCACACTGGAGCTGAAATTGTCTCGCCATACATGTCTCACCGTTTAAAGAGCATTTGGACTGAAGGCCCACACTGCAGTGACCAAACTTCTCATTAGCAAAAAATGAATACATCAAAAAGATAAACTGAGCTCTGTGTGGTCAAGAAATCCGCTACAATCACTGAACTGTGGAGGAGGCTGGAAGATGAATGGACCAAAATCACAGCAGAGCATTCTGAGAGACTAGGCCCATCTTGTGACCTCAGATGTGCTGAGGCCTGTACACTGCTTACTAATTGCTGAAAGGTGTAACCTTCATAATGTTTTTTTTCCATGCCAAAGTCATTGTTGTTCTCTAATTTCGATTAGTCTGTTCCCTAGTTTTCATCAGCTCGTTTTCTGATTTTTTTTTGTGTGAAATGCTTTAGCCATTTTGCAAAGAAAAAAAGTGTTGCAGTACCATGATATAGAAACAACAAAGTGTCATTTAACTGGGGAACAGTGACGATGGCATTATTTCAAAATTATTTAATATTTTACAAGTTCTTTAATTTTGATCTGTACTGTACTGTATCTTATGTTTTATCAAATGGCACAACAAATTCAAATTTCATGTTCATTGATCCATTAACTTCCTGGATCGTCCACTGAGAATGCAACACTGGGTAGCTCTCTCCACTGCAGATGAGTTGCGGCAACGTTGACACCAGTCCATTCTTCCACTCCTATTGCCCCCTTGGACTGTGCTCTGGAGAATGATCTTGGCCAGTCCTGATGATCTTGAAACGTAACTATACAACTGCAGTTGACAACAGTTCTTTGTTGGGTCCAATTTGCCCTCTGATGGTGTTGAGCACTGTTTCATTTGTCACATGGGCTATAGATTTGATGCTTAGGAGTTTCCTGTAACGCATCTCCACGGTGTGGATTTTCACTTCAAGGTTTTCTGTGAGAGTCCATCTCTTACAACTATAGAGGAGGATGAACGTAACTAGCGATTGCAGGAGTCTGATCTTTAATTTTGTTGCAATGTTCTTGTCCCTCCACATGGATTCAAGTATGGCAAGTGCGTATAAGGGTGTGTCAGGGTCATGATTCAAGATTGGCCCTGACACATGCACCTTACATGCTCTCATGCAAGAGAACATTTCACACACGTAAAAAGCTTTAACACATACTCGTCAAAAGTTTACAGACGCACTGTGCTCAAATGCTTGCGTTGGTATCTGCAGGTCAAACACGCTCACTTACACTACTGAAATCCTCTCAAAAACACACGTCAAAAGCTTACATACGTACTGCTCAAATGCTCTCGCTCACACTGCTCAGAGGTTTGTGTTAAAAAACACTTGTCAAATTCACTCACAAACTAATAGCAAAATCTTACACACATACCAGTCAAATGTGTTCTCAAGCACTGGTGAAATCCACTCGTATACAGTACTGAAATCCTCTCATAAACTTATCTCAAAAGCTTAGACACATACTGGTCAAATGCGTTCGCAAGCATTTCTGAAATTCTCTCACATACAGTACTGAAATCCTCTAATAAACTTATGTCAAAAGCTTACACACATACTGCTCAAATGCATTTGCAAGCATTTGTGAAATTCACTCACATACAGTACTGAAATCCTCTAATAAACTTATGTCAAAAGCTTACACACATACTGCTCAAATGCACTTGCAAGCGTTGGTAAATTCACTACTGAACCTTGCGGAACACCGCAGGTAACACGGCTCAGATGTCATTTCACCATATTTAACACAGTGCGTCCTATCTGAGAGGTAGGATCTGAACCATAAGAGGATGGTTCCTGAGAGACCAATCCATTTTTCCAACCGTTCTAGTAAGATATTATGATCCACAGTGTCAAATCACAGAATGTAACTTAAGAACAATGTTTTTAAAAACCGAATGTAAGAACAAGTTTCAGTCCTTGTTGCCACGAGTCCTCAGAAAGAAAAAGATATTTATTACCATACCCTTTTAATTATGATTGTTGATATTAATGTAAAGAGACAGTGTGTAATATTTAGTGCCTCCTTGTGGTACAAAAACTTTAATCCAGTAAAAAAAAACACATTGGTTTGAATAGTGGGCAAAAATACATTAACTATCATACCAATGTTAATTTTTATTTTACACCAAGGAATACCCATTTCAGTCAGCACCATGTTTGTCCAGCATCCTGCCACTGAGCTGTGCCGTTTATCACTGGCCCTCACTCATACAGGACAACACAGTGCCGTTTACTCACGTACAGTACTGAAATCCTTTAATAAACTTATGTCAAAAGCTTAGACACATACTAGCCAAATGCGTTCACAAGCACTGATGAAATTCACTCACATAGCCCACAATACTGAAATCCTTTCATAAACCTATGTCAAAAGCTGAGACACATCCTGGTCAAATGCGTTTGGCAGCATTGGTGAAATTCACTCACATACAGTACTGAAATCCTCTAATAAACCTATGTCAAAAACGTTCACACATACTGGTCAAATGCGTTCACAAGCACTGATGAAATTCACTCACATACAGTACTGAAATCCTCTGATAAACTTATGTCAAAAACGTACACACATACTGGTCAAATACGTTCACAAGACTGATGAAATTCACTTACATAGCCCACAGTACTAAAATCTCTCATAAACTTATGTCAAAAGCTTAGACATATACTGGTCAAATGCGTTTGCAAACATTGGTGAAATTCACTCACATATAGTACAGAAATCCTCTAATAAACTTATGTCAAAAAGGTACACACATACTGGTCAAATGCATTTGCAAGCATTGGTGAAATTCACTCACATATAGTACAGAAATCCTCTAATAAACTAATGGCAAAAGCTTACACACATACCAGTGAAATGCCTTCTCAAGCACTGGACAAATTCACTCACATACAGGACTGAAATCCTTTCATAAACTTATGTCAAAAGGTTAGACACATACTGATTCAATGCGTTTGCAAGTACGGGTGAAATTCACTCACACACAGTACTGAAATCCTCTAAAAAACATCTCAAAATCTTACACACATACTGCTCAAATGCGTTCACAAGCATTGGTGAAATTCACTCACATACAATAATAAAATCCTCTGATAAACTTATGCCAAAAGCTTACACAAATACTGGTCAAATGGGGTCGCAAGCACTGGACAAATTCACTCACATACAGTACTGAAATACTTTCATAAACTTATGTCTATCAAACACAACGTTTGACCATTGTGTAAGGAAGCATTTCAATACTGTTTCTGGGCGTATTTTACATTTTATTTGTAGACACCGACATTTCACCATAGTGTGTGAGAGCATTTGACATGTATTTGTGAAGGTGTTTCATCGGTTTGAGTCAGAGCATCTGAGTGGTAGAAGTGAACGTGTTTCACTAATTTATGTGAGAGGTCATCCTTTCAAAATAAAATACAGAGCTGAAGCAAAACCAAGAAAGTACCCTGATTCAACAAAGAGCGTGACCTTATTGCTTTGTGCGGAGTGCATACACACAACCAGACATACATCGCTCATGTTCTCGTTCAAGTCTTGGGTTAAAACATCGATTCACCCACGGATTCAATGCAAACATTTTGTTTTGAAGGTTTCCTACCACCCACATGATGTGATGTACGTCCATCATTTACGTCACTAACGATGTATTCTCCTTTGCAGCAAGGTTCTTGTAAAAGTTATTGAAGGTATTTACATAAATTAAATGTCCATCTGTCCTATGCCTAGTCTTTTATGTCGAATAAAGTTTGTGCTGGGTCTGTTGCTGGGAAAAGATTCCGTGTGTTTGAGCATGTTTTGTGTTAGCGCTGATGTTGAAACGATTCATGATCCTAATGCCGATTAGTGCGCATGTGTCTGTGTTTTAGGTTCTATTTAAATCAAGTCAAGTCTTGTTTTTTTGTATAGCCCTTAATCAGAAAGTCTCAAAGGGCTGCACAGATCAAAAACTATTGCAAACTACAGACTATTATGACACCATCCCCTCATTTAAAACCTACATGAGGGCAAACAATACACACATTATCAACATCAAATATAGGTTTTCATATGCTATAGAGTAGAAGTGTGTTTTAAGCTTAGATTTAAACATTTCCACTGAGGTTGCAGATCGAATCTCAGGGAAAAGAGCATTCCACAGCACCGGGGCCCGGATGGAAAACACTCTTGAACCTGCGGATCTCTTCTCGGCTCTTGGGATCACTAGTAGACCAGCGTTTCAGAGCGAAGGCTCCGGACCGGAACATAGGGAGTGTGAGGGAGCAAGTCCATGCATGATTTTGTATAATACCAACAGGACCTTAAAATCACATCATAAGCTAACAGGGAGCCAATGCAGGTTAGCTTAAATCGGGGTAATGTGATCAAATTTTCTTGTCTTAGTTAAAAGCCTCGCTAGAGCATTTTGTACCAGCTCAAGGCTCTTGATTTTGGACTTCCTGGAGACCGAGAGTAGTGCATTATAGTAATTGACGATCCGCATCTGACTGAGACAGCATCGGACAAATTTTAGCAATGTTGTGACGATGGAAAAAAGCTGTACTAGTAATATTCTTAACGTGTGTTTGAAAGGACGGATTGTGGTCAATATGACACCAATATTTTTGACTGAGTCACTCTGGGTGATATTACATTTGTCAATGTTCGGACCAGTTTTTGAGAACAAATCACGGCATTTAGATGGACCAATAACTAACATTTCGGTCTTTTTTTCTTTAAGGCGCAAGAAGTTGAGTGACATCCATTCTTTTATCTCAGTGAGGCAGGCCTCCAAATTTTCCCAGTTTAGTGTGGCAGATTCCTCCATCGGAAGATATAGTTGAGTGTCATCTGCGTAGCAATGGAAACTGATATTATAATTGCTAATGATATCACCTAATGGAAGCATATAAATGCAGAAAAGAAGGGGGCCAAGTACTTAACCTTGTGGAACACCATAGGAAACACTAAAGGGCTCAGATGTCATTTCACCATATTTAACACAGTGCGTCCTATCTGAGAGGTAGATCTGGAGGCATGGTCACACAGCCTTTCACGGGCGTATCGCGTAGCGTAAAGCACTGCTGTATCTCGTCTGTATCGCGATCTCAAAGCGTCCAACAGTGTCTGCTTCACGGGCAGAAATTTCTGGCCGTGATTCAGCCTCGATACGCCCGTGAAAGGCTGTGTGACCATGCCTTGAACCATAAGAGGACGGTTCCTGAGGGACCAATCCATTTTTCCAACCGTTCTAGTAAGATATTATGGTCCACAGTGTCAAATCACAGAATGTAACTTAAGAACGATGTTTTTATAAACCGAATGTAAGAACAAGTTTCAGTCCTTGTTGCCACGAGTCCTCAGAAAGAAAAATATATTTATTACCATACCCTTTTAATTATGCTTGTTGATATTAATGTAAAGAGACAGTGTGTAATATTTAGTGCCTCCTTGTGGTCCAAAAACTTTAATCCAGTAAAAAAACACATTGGTTTGAATAGTGGGCAAAAATACATTACCTATCTTACCAATGTTAATTCTTATTAAAAAATTATTTCTTTTACACCAAGGAATACCCATTTCAGTCGGCACCATGTTTGTCCAGCATCCTGCCACTGAGCTGTGCTGTTTATCACTGGCCCTCACTCATACCAGACAACACAGTGCCGTTTAGTGATCCAATGACACACATTGGGACATTAAAATTGATTCTCAATGTTTAGATCACATTTGTTTATTCACACCAGTATGTAATTCTACAAGTGTTTGTGTGATTGCAGGTTTTCATGAATGAAAACGAGGGAGACGTTCTAGTCAAGTCAAGTCAAGTCAAATTTATTTATATAGCCCTTAACCACAAAATTGTCTCGAATGACTGCACAGGATTACAGTTACAAAATTACACAATTACCTGATCTTAAACCAGCATGCGGGCAAGGAAAAACTCAAAAACCTCAGTGTGAGGAGAAAAGAGAAACCTTGAGAAAGGACCTCACATGTGGTAATCCCCCTTCCAGGATTGACCAGGGTGAATTACAATTAGCATTACTGTACACATAATAGTAAACATTAGGTAAGATGTTGAAAATGTCCGGAAAGTGCATGACATCAACGACGCCCCCAGCCTGCAAACCAGTCCAGAAAGTCTATGACGGCCACGACGCTGCGTCCTGTCTCTGCCAGCTGGTAAACGCAGGGGTTGACATGCTGCAGGTCAGACGCCGGTCCGCTGACCCATCCCAAATCATCCTTCTCCTCCGTATCAGCCAGGCAGGCGTCGGAAAAAGACAGGACCAGACAGAATATGAGGTGGGCATCAATCATATGCTTTGGAATAGAAGTGTGTCTTAAGCCTCGATTTGAAAACTTCCGTTGAGGTTGCAGATCTTATCTCCAGAGGCAGGGCGTTCCATAACACCGGGGCCGGGATGGAGAACGCTCTCGAGCCCGCAGACTTCTTGGCTCTCGGAGTCACAAGTAGACCGGCATTTTCCGAGCGCAGACTCCGTGCAGGAACATAGGGGGAAATCAAATCGGAGAGGTAAGAGGGTGCAAGACCATGCAAACATTTATATGTTAATAAGAGAACCTTAAAGTCACATCTTAAGTGGACTGGGAGCCAGTGCAAGTTGGCCAATACAGGAGTAATATGCTCAAACTTTTTGGTCTTAGTCAAAAGTCTTGCTGCCGCATTCTGAACCAGCTGCAAACTTTTAATGCTAGACATCGGGAGACCAGAAAGCAATACATTACAGTAATCAAGTCGAGAAGTAGTAAACGCATGAATTAAAATCTCTGCTGAAGCTTTGTCTGTAACCTAATAGCATCTTGATCTCGAATTTTTTGGACGGTCTGAGAAAAGGGTGACCATTTCCAGTCCCCAAAAGGAATCGTCCTACAGGTTTCAAAAGTTTCCTCCTCCGATCCACCTGACTGTCATGATTAAGAATACATTTTGGTGTCTTCATGGTTTGCTGACAATTGACTCATGAATAAGGTGAGTTGGAGAAGGGAAATGACCAAAAGCTGCAGGGTTGCAGCTCTCGAGGGGTCAGAGATGGCCACCCCTGGTCTAGGAGATGTACACAAAGTTGCTTCAGTTGAGGCAGCTGTTACGCATGATTAAATTGAATAGACTTTATTGTCATTGATTTTAACGTTGTGAAACATTGTATGCGATGAGATTAGACATGGCACTCCAGGGTAAACATGAATAAAACACTTTGGAGAAAGAACAAAGGATAAGACAGTCAGGATAAACAGGCAAAAATATTTGGAACATAGTGCTTAAATACTGGTCTAAGTTATACTAATAGTGCGATGAAAAATAATAGTAAATCGTAGCAAGGTCTGCACAGTCCATCAGCACCCTCCCTGGTACTCCATCCGGCCCAGCTGCATTCCTGGGGTTTACAGTTGTAGAGCAAATAAGCCCAGCACAAAAACGCATTCTTTGTTTCAAATAACTTACTTCGGAAGGCGTCCTCTTTTGGACAGTTCCCGAACCATTTCACCATGTACGATAATGAAATCTGATAACATGAAGTTTTCAATGTAGTTACAATACCCAAGGCAATGAATGTATTGATAAAATAGTGTAAAATAGAAACTTTCTTTTTGTCCCAGTAACTTCCAGACTTTCAGCGGTCTAAAACTCCCATATTATCCGGCGCATCTCCCCCCTCTTTTTTTCTATTATTAATTCTCTGTGTTAATAATTGTGTGTTCTTTTTCAATCGGTCTGGTTTGTTGAATGAATTTTCTTGGGATTAGTTATTCATATCAGAACTCAAAGAAATAATGTATTTTTTTTCATCAGTGTTGGAAATTTTAGCATCCTTCAGAGAAAAAAAAGATTTATGGTGGAGCACAAGCAACACTTAGAAGCAAATTCGTTTACTGATAGCAGTAAAGATTAATACGTTTAAATCCTAACAATTTTCAAAATTAAAGCTAGAAAAATCCCTACGCAGTTCTCGGCACACCTCCCACTTTATGCTCCTGAAGAACCTGTGTGTCGCTGGTAGGTTTTAGTGGTGCTCACAGGCGTGTTTGTCCGCCTTTTATAGGTTTTTGTGTTGGAACTCCAAGAATTCTTGGTTGCCAACGTCTGAAGGTGGGAGCCTGAGAAGGAAATCTCTTGAAACCACATTTGACTATTTGTTGAGAAGGACACAAGGGAAAGCAGAGGTTCCACATGTTTACTCCCAGACACAACGAGTTGTCGTCTGAAACATGATTTGGAGTTTTGTTCTTCTATAGTGCACATTATTAGCTTGCTGGAGAGTTTATAATAATCAGTATTCTATTCTATTGTCTGCAGCCTGACACAGTAAAAATTTTCAATGCACAAAATAGCCTGACGGAGGGCAGTTGAAATTTCAGACTGTGAAAACAAATGCTTTTGTGTTCATCATGACGGTCTTCATGGCTGAGTTTATTCATATATATATATATACCCCTGCAACCCTCGTCAGGATAAGAAGTTTCGTAAAATGAATATAAATGTCTTTTTCTTCTTCTTGTTCATTTTTTTCATTGCTGGTAATGTTGTCATTGGGGCATGTTGTAAATTATTTTTCTCCAAAGAAGAATCTACCTAGATTGAATCTCAGGTTTGTCATCATCACTGTGTCTTATTTTAAACAACTGAATGCCTTAACTGTATCCCACTTTCTTTATCCACGTTCTTTGTAAATATAAAGATCAGAAAAATTGAGATAACCTCACAGGTTTAATATTACTGTTGGTTTATTTTTGAACTTGAGATATTCTGCACTGTACTACAAAAAAATCTGACTAATTCAAACTATTGATTCATAAAAAATGTCAATTTGTCCATAATCAGAAAAAACGGTCTTCTCAACAAGACCCTAGAAAAAGCGTCAACTTTGGATTTCATGTGTTGTGGACATTGTTTTTTGTGTGTGTGTGTGTTTTTATTATATATTTATATTTTGCATTACAGAACAAATAGACAGGCCAAGACATTTAAGACATTTTTTACAACAAAAAAACAGCTGCTCCATACTACAGTACTCACATGGAATACCATTTAGGCAACAATAGATCCTCTCTGAGCGGAAGATGGGGTCTACATTAATTTGTTCAGTCCACCTTAGCTTTGTCCAGGTAGGTGAGAAATGGCTCCCAGGATGTCTGAAATTTCCTGGCTGAGCCAGCCCTCAGAAATATCAGTCCTTCCATCTGAATGACTGACAGCATGTCAGCCACCCACCTCTGAAATGAAGGGGAAATGGATAACTTTCACTTCGCCACGATCAATATTTTGGCAACAGTCATTCCCAGCATCAGTGAGTGCTGTGTGGCTACAGGAAGGCCTTCTGTTGACTGTGAACAGCCAAAAATGGCTAGATCCGCTTCAGGTTGGAAGGGTTTATCATAGGCCTTAGCATCCCAGTCAATTTTTGGGACCAGAATCCAGTCAGAGAGGGGCAGGAGTAAATAGCATGGGATAACGTACACATTGGAGAGACAAAAGGATCGAAACTGTGTAGCCTGGACTTAAAATAGTGGTGACGGTGGACTACTTTAAACTGAATTATTCCTGAGTGTCCTTCATCAAGGAGGGCCACCAGAAGCGTTGAGAGAGAAGGCTGCAAGTGGGTGCAGCCCCCGGGTGGCAGGCCAGGCGGGAGTCATGCCCCCATTGAAGGACCTCAGATCGGAGACCCTCCGGCACAAATAGGTGACTGTTGGGGCTGGTCCTGAAGCGCCTTCTTCACACGGTCCGCAATGTCCAAGGTAAGCGCAGCCACCACACGGGAACCGGGAAGGATGGAGGCTGGGAACTGGGAGAGACTGGCCCCCTTCTTGAACTGTCGAGAGAGGGTTTGACGTTGCGGGAACAGAGGCGGTAGGAGAGGATGAAGTTGAACCGGGCAAAAAAATAGAGACCAACGTGACTGTCTGGGGTTCAGGCGCTTAGCCGAGCAAATGTACTTGAGACTCTTGTGGATCGTCCAAACCAGAAATGGAACCGTCGCCCCCTCCAGCCAGTATCGCCATTCCTTGAGGGCGAGCTTAACGGCCAATAGCTCTGGGTCCTAAACGTCGTAGTTGCACTCCGCAAGTGAGAGACGGTGCGAGAAGAAGGCGCAGGGATGAATCTTGTTGTCCTCACTCGACCTCCATTCATCCATCCATCCATCCATTGTCTTCCGCTTATCCGAGGTCGGGTCGCGGGGGCAGCAGCGTTAAAAGGGAAGCCCAGACGTCCCTATCCCCAGCCACCTCCTCCAGCTCATCCGACGGGACCCCGAGGCGTTCCCAAGCCAGCCGAGAGACATAGTCTCTCCAACGTGTCCTGGGCCGTGGGACATGCCCGGAACACCTCCCAAGGGAGGCGTCCAGGAGGCATCCTTATTAGATGCCCGAGCCACCTCAACTGGCTCCTCTCAACGCGGAGGAGCAGTGGCTCTACACCGAGTCCCTCCCGGATGACTGAGCTTCTCACCTTATCTCTAAGGGAGAACCCAGCCACCCTGCGTAGGAAAATCATTTCGGCCACTTGTATCCGGGATCGAGTTCTTTCGGTCATGACCCAAAGTTCATGACCATAGGTGAGGGTAGGAATGTAGATCGACCGGTAGATCGAGAGCTTTGCCTTTCGGCTCAGCTCCCTCTTCACCACGACAGACCGGTACAGGGTCCGAATGACGGCAGACGCTGCACCGACCCGTCTGTCGATCTCCCGTTCCATCCTACCCTCACTCGTGAACAAGACCCCAAGATACTTGAACTCCTCCACTTGGGGCAAGACCTCCTCCCCGACCCGGAGGGAGCATACCACCCTTTCCCGACTGAGAACCATGGCCTCAGACTTGGAGGTGCTGATCCCCATCCCGGCCGCTTCACACTCGGCTGCGAATCGCTCCAGCGAGAGCTGAAGATCACAGCCTGAGGAAGCCAACAGCACCACGTCATCTGCAAAAAGCAGTGACGCAATGCTGAGGCCCCCAAACCGGACTCCATCCCCGCCAAGGCTGCGCCTAGAAATTCTGTCCATAAAAGTTATGAACAGAGTCGGTGACAAAGGGCAGCCCTGGCGGAGCCCAACCCTCACCGGGAACGAATCCGACTTACTGCCGGCAATGCGGACCAGACTCTGGCACCGGGCATACAGGGACCGCACAGCCCGGATAAGACTGTGCGGTACCCCATACTCCCGAAGCACCCCCCACAGGGCCTCCCGAGGAACACGGTCGAATGCCTTCTCCAAGTCCACAAAACACATGTAGACCGGACAGGCAAACTCCCATGCACCCTCAAAGACCCTGAAGAGTGTATAGAGCTGGTCCAGTGTTCCACGGCCAGGACGAAAACCACACTGGTTCTCCTGAATCCGAGATTCGACTTCCTGGCGGACCCTCCTCTCCAGTACCCCTGAATAGACCTTACCAGGGAGGCTGAGAAGTGTGATTCCCCTGTAGTTGGAACACACTCTCCGGTCCCCCTCCTTAAAGACGGGAACCACCACCCCAGTCTGCCAGTCCAGAGGCACTGTCCCCGATGTCCACGCGATGTTGCAGAGGCGCGTCAACCATGACACGCCCACAACATCCAGAGCCTTAATGAAGTCCGGGCGGATCTCATCGACCCCTGGGGCCCTGCCACCGAGGAGTTTTTTGACAACCTCGGTGACTTCAACCCCAGTGATACGAGAGCCCAACCCAGAGTCCTCAGGCTCTGCTTCCCCAGAGGAAGACGTGCCGGTGGGATTGAGGAGGTCTTCGAAGTACTCCGCCCACCGATTCACAACGTACAGGGTCGAGGTCAGCAGCGCCCCATCGGCACTATACACAGTGTCGATGGCACACCGCTTCCCCCCCCCTAAGACGTCGGATGGTGGACCAGAATTTCCTCGAAGCCGTTCGGAAGTCGGCTTCCATGGCCTCGCCAAACTCCTCCCATGCCCGAGTTTTTGCCTCGGCAACCGCCAAAGCCGCATTCCGCTTGGCCAGCCGATACCTGCCAGCTGCTTCCAGAGTCCCACAGGCCAGGAAGGCCCGATAAGACTCCTTCTTCAGCTTGACGGCATCCCTCACCGCCGGTGACCACCAACGGGTCTGAGGGTTGCCACCGCGGCAGGCACCGACTACCTTACGGCCACAGCTCCGATCAGCCGCCTCGACAATGGAGGCGCGGAACATGGTCCACTCGGACTCAATGTCCCCGCCTGCCTCGGGACATGGGCGAAGTTCTGCTGGAGGTGTGAATTGAAACTTCTTCTGACAGGAAATTCTGCCAGCCGTTCCCAACAGACCCTCACAACACGCTTGGGTCTGCCGGGTCGGGCCGGCATCTTCCCCCACCATCGAAGCCAACTCACCACCAGGTGGTGATCAGTTGACAGCTCCGCCCCTCTCTTCACCCGAGTGTCCAGAACATGCGGCCGCAGGTCCGACGAAACGATGAAAAAGTCGATCATCGAACTACGGCCTAGGGTGTCCTGGTGCCAAGTGCACATATGGACACCCTTATGTCTGAACATGGTGTTCATTATGGACAGACCGTGACGAGCACAGAAGTCCAATAACGAAACACCACCTGGGTTCAGGTCAGGGGGGCCGTTCTTCCCAATCACGCCCCTCCATGTCTCACTGTCATTGCCCATGTGAGCGTTGAAGTCTCCCAGCAGTACGAGGGAGTCCCCAGGGGGCGCGCTCTCAAGCACACCCTCTAAGGACCCCAAGAAGGGTGAGTACACCGAAATGCTATTTGGTGCATAAGCACAAACAACAGTCAGGACCCGTCCCCCCACCCGAAGGCGGAGGGAGGCTACCCTCTCGTCTACCGGGGTGAACCCCAACGTACAGGCGCCGAGCCGTGGAGCAATTAATATGCGCCTCTCACCACGGGCAACTCCAGAGTGGAAGAGAGTCCAACCCCTCTCGAGAGGACTGGTACCAGAGCCCAAGCCGTGCGTAGAGGTGAGTCCGACTATATCTAGTCGGAATTTCTCAACCTCACGCACCAACTCGGGCTCCTTCCCTGCCAGTGAGGTAACGTTCCATGTCCCAAAAGCCAGTTTCTGTAGCCGGGGATCGTCGCGCCAAGGACCCCTCCCTTGGCTGCTACCCAGCTCTCTGCGCAACCGACCCCTTTGGCCCCTCCTACAGGTGGTGAGCCCATGGGAAGAGGGTCCCACGTCGTCCCTTCGGGCTGTGCCTGGCCGGCCCCCGTGGGTAAGGTTCCGGCAACCAGGCGCTCGCCAGCGGACCCCACCTCCAGGCCTGGCTCCAAAAGGGGGCCCCGGTAACCCGCGTCCGGGCGAGGGAAATCGAGGACCAAAGTTTTGTCTCATCATTAGGGGTCTTCTGATCTGCGTTTTGTCTGGCCACTCACCTAGGACCTGTTTGCCATGGGTGACCCTACCAGGGGCTTAAAGCCCCCGACAACATAGCTCCTAGGATCATTGGGACACACAAACTCCTCCACCACGATAAGGTAGCAGATCAAGGAGCTCACGGTACACTCGACCTTTGGGATAAAAATTACTCCAACTTCCACGTCCGAAGCGTCCACCTCCACGATGAGCTGGCGGTTGGGGTCAGGCACCTGGAGGATGCTGTGTAGAAGTGGGCCTTGAGGGCGGAGAAGGCGTCGTTGGCCGCCGGAGACCACCGGAATGTCTCTACTGAGCTGTAATTCCGGATGAACCAGCGGTAAAAATTGGCAAACCCGAGGAACTGCTGGAGCTTCTTTTGGCAGACACCTTAGCTGGATCTATCTTAATGCTTCCCTCAGTCACAACATACCCCAGGAAGGACATGGTCGTGGCATGGAACTCACACTTCTTGGCCTTGACGAAGAGTGAGTTCTCCAGGAGACGGCGAAGAACAAGTTGGGCGTGCTGCGTGTGTTCCTCCAGGGACTTGGAAAAAATCAGTATATCGTCGAGGTACACAAAATCAAAGCGGCTCAACATGTCACGCAGCATATCATTAATTGGTCCTTGGAAAACTGCAGGTGCGTTGGTAACACCAAAGGGCATAACCAGGTACACATCGTGCCCTAAATGGGTGTTAGACGCTGTCTTCCACTCGTCGCCCTCCCGGATTTGCACCAGATGATAGGCGTTACGCAGTTCCAGCTTGGTGAAGTCCATGGCCCTCTGGAGCAGCTCGAAGGCGGAGGAAAGCAGTGGGAGAGGGTAGCGGTTCTTCAGCCCCCGGTAGTTGATGCAGGGGCGGAGTGACCCGTCCTTCTTTCCCACAAAAAAAAGCCCGCCCCTGCCGGCGAGGAAGATGGATGGATGATGCCAGCAGCCAGGGCGTCAGAGATGTACTCCTCCATGGACCGTCTCTCAGGAGCCGAAAGGAAGTTGAGGCGGCCCCGGGGAGGAGTGTAGCCCGGGAGGAGGTCAATGGCGCAATCATAAGGTCTATGCGGCGGCAGAGATGTGGAATATAAAAGCCACGAGTCAGGCAATACGTATTAAACATTGTGAGACTCAAAATTTTGAAACAAAAAAAATATTCACCAATGATTTAGGATCAGGGGCGGCAGGACTGCGTCATGGGTTCAAATCCAGTGTGAAGTTTGCATGTTTTCCTCGTGCTTGTGTGGGTTTACTCCGGGCACTCCAGTTTCCTCCCACGTTCCAAAAACATGTATGCCAGGTTAATTGGCTGGTCGAAATTCTCCCTAGGTGTGAATGACCGAGTGAGTGTTCTGTCTCTGTGTGTCCTCTACCCACTGCCTGAAGATAGCTGGGATGGGCTCCAGCATCCCTGCGGTGCAGATAATTGATGGATGGATGGATTTAAGATCAGTCGTGTCAAGTTTCTGGTGGTTAAGGGATCTGTGCACTATGAAATGTGTGCGCAGTGTATAGAGTTGTAGCCTCACAAATATGTATATTTTTTTGATCCACAGAGGGTTCACCCATCCAGAGTAAGCAGACTTGCACTTACACAGACTCATAATTTTTTGTTGAATGGGTTCGGGTTAGGGTTTGATTTTGATGATTTGATTATCTGATTGAATGGCGTTGCTGCAGTTACTCAGTATTTAGTTCTTTTTCACTTTTACACAATTATTATTTGGATGACAACTCTTTACTTCTACTTGAGACATAAAATTCTAAAATAATCATACTTATATATAGTTGCTAATACATCACATAAACACTCTAAGAAACTTACGACATTGCCTAGTTAATTCTTCAACATGGATGGATAAAGATGACAAAATGCACTTCTCCTAACAGCCTGTGTGGATCTACTGAGGACAACTAAATCGAAGAGCAGGAAGTGACAGGGAAAACCTGGAAGTAGTATTACCCAGGAGTAGTATTATTTCCCAATATTTTTTAAACTCAAAGCTTATATAAACACAAAACATCAATGTAGAACATTTCTTAATGAACTTATAGCCACTTTTGACTTTGAATTACATTTTCAACACATTAACTTATTAAGCAAAACCAGCTGTCATAAGGACAACACAACCTTGATTTTTTTCTCTCTGTTCTCTGAAATTTTTATCATTTAATCTTTAAACTTTCAAAAAAATAACCACTTTGTCTTGGATTTCATAAACTGTTTTTTTCCCTTTGCAGCTTTACATTAATCTCTTTCTTGTGTATATCCACAGTAAAAGCGAAATCACAAAGCCAATCTGTGTCGTTCAACTCAGGAAAATTTTCAGTATTCTCATGTAACTCCAAAGATCTCCTGTTTGAGCTCCCATACACGTTGACATACTTTTTCCAAACTTAACCAGCGGACATGAGAATGAAAAATTAAGTTTAAACCATTGATTCCCAAAGTCAACCTGGGCCTGGACCCCCAGTGAGTTGTTCAAACAGCTCAACCGTAGCCAATAATGTAGTGCTGGACACAGATATGCATTCTGGTACAAAGAAATACTTCATTTTAGTGGCTCGCGTGCTCTTGCTTTTTACTTTTGCACAATAAACCAAAACATGCTTCAACTCTGGAAAGGGCAATACAGACGCCTCCCGACTTACGGATTCCGGCAGTTACGATCATTTTTTGGGGGATGTCGAAAAATAACATTGCTGTAAATTAGATTTTGTATTGTGTGCAATTTTTTTCCAAGCGGAGGACAGTTCTGTAGTGCTTCTGTCCGCTGCGTGGCGCAGTGAGAGGTCACCCAGATTCCACACCAAAGAATGAATCTGGCTTCTACTTCCTGGTTCGTGTGTAATCATAACAACATCTACTGTATTGCCAGCGCGCTCAGAACTTTGGCGTTTTTATTGTTTAATATTTTGTGCATCCATTCAATGTGTATGCTGTAAAGTGTAAAGAATAGGCGAGCTGTTTCTTTTGAAACAAAAGTGGAATAAGAAAGCTTGATGTGTTTGAGAAAACGGTCAGAACGCTTTTTTTCGGACACTTTTTACCACGGAGGAGGACCTCCTGAAGCGCAAGTGATACCTCACTTTATTTATTGTAATAGAGCATATTATTTTATTACATTTTTAATTTTTAATATAAAACAATACAGGTTACTTATACAAGCCTTAAACATACTTATTCAAACCATAAACATACAAAATATAGCACTAAAGCAACTGACAAACAAATCCAACTTACTATCAATCGTTTGTAGGTCGGTCAGCGTCTGTACTCATATCATGATTAGCTTCCAGACAATTTCATTTTTTTGTTCTCACATCTAAATGAGTTGAAAACCATGCCTCTAACTTGTATGTATTAAAGAGGGGAACATAGTATTCCACAGCTGATTTGGTGAGTTTTTGGAGCAGTTCCAACACCTCTCACCAAAAGGTTCAATGACCAGTATTATTTTCCATGTCACTTATTTACAGTGGGACCTCGGTTATCGCGGTTGATGGGGAAATCTTGGCGTGGTCAAACGGGCAAAACGTGTCGATAGCCGGAGCGGGGGATCAGAGTGTGGTCGGTGGTCAAAAACGGGTTGTAGCCAGAGCGGGAGATCAGAGCGTGGTCAAAAGGACAAACAAAATTAGATAAGGACAATTTAATCAGATTTGCCTTACCTCACTGCGCACTTTTGTTTGCCAGGAAAGTCCTGAGAAGAATAGTCAGGTTCGTTCGCCGTTGGGCGCTAAAATATTTCGGAGCAGACCTTATTGCCTTGCCCCAAAACATAAAAACAAGATGCAGGGAGATCTTGGCGGGAGAGCCGTTTATTTATCTTCGTCAGTGTCCAAAACAGAGTTCTCATTCGTCTAAGAGACAATCAGCTTTTTTATATCCTCAGACAACATCTCATGTTACTTAGCGCGTCCCCTCGGGATGACACTTGGTTTTTCCTCAATGTGCATGCTTTTTGGGAATTGACAACCTTTTTTCAGAATGTTTTCATCCTCTTTCCATTTTCCAAAGTTACACAATTTCCAAGAAATTTGTTGGGGTCGGCCTGACACATCACAATTCCAGACTTGACCGCTTGTTCCACGCCAAGCAGAATGTTATTACTTGGCAGCCCAAGGCGAGTGTTATTAATAATAACACTCGTTTTTTTGTAGCGAAAACCTTTTTTTTTTCTATGATAGTTTGTTGAACTAGACATAGCTTACCAAGCCAAGAGGGTCTATCCTAATTGAAAAGTGTCACACAGCGACACGGCTTCCATGTGGTTCCGTCAATTTCTAAAAGTACATTTTCTGCATTTGACATTCTTTAAGAATTACGAATAAAGTGTCAGTCAAATGTATTACCTTTTCTCTTTTTTTCAATCTTACGGAGATGTGATGGTTGTGATTGCGATTGTCAGAACCAGGATAAATGGTAGACCCAAACGCGTCACCTTTACTCACAAGTTTATTAAGATACAGAGGAAAACAAACGCCAGCGATCTGGTGCTCGCTGGACGAGGGAAGCAAGCTGCTCACGGGATCAGAGCGTGATCCGAATGCGGAAGTGGATCTCCCGGAGCGGGAAATCTTAGCGTGGTCAAACGGGCAAAACGTGTCGATAGCCGGAGCGGGGGATCAGAGTGTGGTCGGTGGTCAAAAACGGGTTGTAGCCAGAGCGGGAGATCAGAGCGTGGTCAAAAGGACAAAACAGGTCGATAGCCGGAGACAAAGGGGGAATCAGGAACAGACTAGTATACGGATGAAAAACGGGACCGTCGGGAGCCAGAGTCAAAGTGCTTGCCTTGCGTATGCAATGGTTCGCTGACGGACTGACAAGGAGTGACTGGCGTACTGGGTATAAATAGGAGGGGAATTAATCGGGCAACAAGCAGCAGCTGGCACCAAACAAGCGGGCACAGGTGAGGGCAATGAGTAATCATGACAGCTATATCTGTAGGGGTTTTCAATTCAAGTGAACTATTGCGAGCATGATTTTCGATGTATATTTCACTCAAATGCAAAAATAACCCTATAATACAAAATAAAAAGCTTTTGTCAACCCCTTTTTCCAGGTTGGTTACACATAGGTCAGTGACTCGCTATGTAGAAGTAATTGACGAACACTGAACTGGCAGGCTAAATAAAAAGGCAGTCATTTACATGGTATTCTTTGGCGACCCTACAGAGCAACGCAAAGCCAACTACGTTCCTGGGGTCGAAGTGTCCCAAGACGGAGCGGACAAGCTCCCATAGGACAAGCAATTTCATGCTGGAAATGTCATGGACCTGATCACATGACATGGAACTAATGTCTGCAATAATGTTACCATCAAAATTAGCCATCATCAAGTGCCAAGCACACAGAAGAGGAGATGATGCGGTAATTCGTGGGAACAATGCAGCGGATGAAGCAGCCAAAGAAGTGTCAAAAAGCAAAATTCCTGTATTTGCGCCTATGGCGTCTCTGGAGCCGATAGCAACGCCAGAAGATATAATCAAATTCAAGAAAATGCAAACCAAAACGAAAAGACACTGTGGAAGCAATCTTTGATGATAAAGGACTCTGGAGGTCACATGAAGGACTGATTTTTGCTCCAGTGTCACTGATAGCTATGTTAATCTCGGAAGTGCACAACATAGATCATTGTGCAAGAGTGGAGGTTGTAAAAAAGCTGAAAAAACAGGGCTACTGGTTATATATATATGTATGTATATTTACAAGCCACAGTAGACGAAGTGCTAAACCAGTGTGAAATCTGTGCAGAAAACAACGTTAAAAAATGCATAAAAACACCAATCGGCCATATTCTCATGCCAAAAAGCCCAAATAAACATTAAATCTATGTAGATATTATCAAAACAGTTCAAGGAAAACGATATATGCTCGTCGTGATTGACCGATTTTGTCGTTGGGTTGAAGCAGTATCAAAAGACCTAGGTGCGGTAACAGTAATTACGTTTTTGATCAGAGAAGGTATTCCCCGATTTGGTATACCATCAGAAATAAGCTCAGATAACGGTGCGGCATTTGTTCAAAAGGTCGTGAAGGGCATCCTCCAAAAGCTGCACATTGAACAACGGTTAGGTGCGGTGTATCACCCACAAAGTCAGGGGTTGGTGGAGAGAGTAAATGGAACATTAAAATCAAAGATAAACAAGATCTGTGCGAGTACTAAGCTTAACTGGGTGGATGCGCTATCATTAACGCTTAATGAGTTATCGCATGCAAACTCATCGGATCACACATTTACACAGCATGAAATGCTAACAGGCAGACCAATGCCAGCACCGCATCTGAGAGGTCACCACTTGAGCAGCTACAAACTGAACTGAGAGACTAAATGAGACAATTGACTGCTATCCAATAAGCCATCTACCTGCAGGTGAAGAGACAAGAGTCCGAGGTCAAACAGCCATTGGAGAAGACGGTGGTCCCGGGGGATCTCGAGTACATCAAAGTGTTTAGACGAAAGTGGAATCAACCGAGACGTGAGGGACCATACACCGTTGGTTTAAGATCAGGTAAATGTGTAATTGTTATCCTTTGCAGTCCTTTGAGACATTTTTGTGATTAAAGGCTATATAAATAAATGTGACTTGACTTGTAAGGGAAACGACAACCGCAATCCAAGTCAAGGGCAGCTCAACTTGGTACCATCTGAACCACTGTACCAAGGCCCACGCTGCCACCGTTGATGAGACCAACCAAGATCAACAGCACAGTAAAGTTGAATTAGGAAAACAAGATGTTTATGATAAAATTGAGTGTGGTAATAAGTTGTCTGATATGGTTGTTACAAGGAGCAGAGCTCTAGAAATCGCAGCGGCGAATGGAAATCGCGGGTCCGGAAGTGCAGTTGGAGATCCGAACAGCGACGTTGCAGTTGCAGACCTTGACGCTTCAAAGAGACATCACCTCGGTTAAGTGTGACACTAATGTACAACATGCCAAAACATTTAAAAATTTGGAGATTACAATTCGCATCGGGTTTGACAAAAGATCAAATTATAACTACTAAAATCCCAAGCATTATGGGATTAATCTGACAAAAGAGAGAGTTACAAGTCGAAGTGCTGAGTGAATACCAAAAACCAAATATGTTAACGACAGTACAAACTAAAGGAACAGATAAGAAGCAACACACAAACAATTGGTGGACCAATTGGTGGTTCACTCCAGCACCTAAAGTGACGACACAGACGAGTATGGTAACAACACACCAAAAATTAGAGATAACTACACCCGCAACAACAACACTGAGGAGTAAGGTGATAACACGACAACAACCAACAATGAGTACACTGGTAGTACGTAAAATTCAGGAAAATGTTACAGAGATTAAAAAACAGCCACAGCAGCCACAGGTAAAATAAGGTGTTACCTTGAGCCCTACAACGAGACAGCCAATTAAAGTAAAAACTCAAAAAGATACAGAGGATAAGCCAATAGAAGTACAAACTCAAAAAATGTTGGCATACAAAGACTATTGCGCAGATGGTGGAGTTGACAATCAGGACAGCCAACTAGGCTTTGGTGGAATTAGGCCAAAATGTTTCAACCCAATGGAAGAACGTGGATGGGAGAATGCAAAACACAATACATAGTATAGATGGTTATGGTATACCGCAAGAGAAATGACGGATGAAGAATGTATTGCATGCTCAATGGCACCACCAGTAGTTCCAATTGTAATTCCAGAAAAACATGTGATGAAGACATGTGCAGATGATCAGCACCAGATATGCAAAGACCAAAGATTTCCTTCACAAATCTTTGTTGTTAAACCTCCTCTATTACCAATGTGTACTATAGAATGTAGATTAACTTTTGGTCAAAAAGGAGGACATTATCATTCAAGGTTGACATTTACACCTGCAAAAATTAGGTATAGGTTGTGTGCTCATCGGACAACAGATCAAAAAAGCCCTCCCACAAGGTACCGAGTGGATCGAACTGCTGAGAATTAATGTTATGCGAATGGTGGGTATAAGTTAAGAGGACTAATTGGACGTGAGGTAGAAAATACGTTAAGTGTAAGACAACTTGGGTGATATCTGCACTGCTTATTTCCACCTCCGCAATATTACCAGACTCCGCCCTTCCCGCACCACTGCTATTCTCGTCCACAGTCTTGTCACATCACGCCTTGACTACTGCAATGCTCTCCTCTTCGGCCTTCCTCAAAAGTCCCTCCAAAAAAATTCAGCTAGTTCAAAACGCCTCATCACAAAAACATCTTCCCAGCTGCACATCACCCCCGTTCTCCAACAGCTACACTGGCTTCCTGTTCAACATCGCATCAGCTACAAACTGATCCTATATACATATATGGCCATTCACAACCTGGCCCCTCCTTACCTGTCCGACCTTCTCCAGGTGCACGTCCCCCACTCCCTCAGATCCTCGTCCTCCCTCCGACTGTCAGTGCCCCCTGCCCACCTGTGCACCATGGGAGCCAGAGCCTTCAGTCACGCTGCTCCAAAGCTTTGGAACAATCTACCTCTGGACCTCCAAAACTGCACACCTCTCTCCACTTTTAAGTCCCGTCTAAAAACACACCTGTTCAGGACTGGCTCCAACACATAGCTTCTCCATTTCCTATGTTTTTATGATTTTATGTCTTGTTTTTATTTAATATTTCGCTTACAATTTTTTACATTGTATTTTTTTTCATTGTCTGTACAGTGTCCTTGGGAGGCCTGAAAGGCGTTTTTAAATAAAATGCATTATTATTATTATTTATTATATCCTGATTTCCGCACGCAAATATAGAACCTATATTTCCAGAAGCGACACTATGGTTTGAAAATCTAGGTGTGCATGATCAGTCATGCGAAAACATAACAATGAAATTCCAGATATACAATATTTCAGGGATCAATCAGTCGCAGTACTAGACAGTTTCTGGATGTGTGGGGATGACATCTTAAGAAACACGCTCCCACGGAATTGAGTCGGGTTGTGTACACTTGTGAGAATGAAAGCACCTGTCCATATAATGTATAAGGGGGTCAATGAGGTACTAAGAACGCCAGAGTTAAGAGAGCATATGTTCCAGATGGACGAATGTATTTAGATGCCATTGGGCAACCTAGAGGAATTCCGGATGAATTTAAAGCTAGGAATGAAGTTAAGTCTGGTTTCGATATCTATCTGGATAACTCCGAATATAAACGCAGAATGGATTAACTATATTTATTACAACTAACAACGTTTTATTAATTACACTAACGAGGCCTTTAGAGCAATGGGAGAACAATTACCTGAAACATCTAAGATGGCCTGGCAGAATCGTCAGACCCTCGTTTTTCTCTTAGCCAGTAAAGGAGGCGTGTGCCATATGATAAAAGAGGAATGCTGTACTTGTATACCCTTAAATACAGCCAAATCAGGAAGTTTCACAAAAGCAATGTCAAAGATTCATGAGTTGAGCAATGAAGTGACAGTGAATACTAAGAAGAACTGTATCTCATTTGATTGGTTCACATCTAAACTTAGATATTGGGGAAGTGAATTGGCAAGAGGAGGGATAATTGTACTGACAGTCGTAATAGTTATGTGTTTGTTGTATTTTTGTATCATACCTATCCTAAAAAAAGGAATGCTTAAGACTTTTGGAGAACAAACGACAGTATTGGCTGGGAATAATGTGGCGTAAGCTCAATTAGCACAATTAGTGATTGAATATCCAAGCCTATTTCTTAGCGAGAAAGAACAGATGGCTCAACTTAATGCATCATCATGAATTTCATTGACCCTTTGTCACAACGTCAGCAAACAGAAAAACCTAAACTAGATAATGGAGCATCTGCAGGAAGAGACAAAAATGATGATCTGGACTCATTGCAATATCCAATAGCACTTTCGTAAGACCCGTAATACAATATAGCGCTAGGAATAATTGCTACAACTCTATTGGTTTCTAATTGTGATTGTCTTGTTGGTATGTCACACCGCCGGGGAGGAAGCTGCTGGTTAAGATGGTCAGGATGCAACGTCGCTTTTGGGCTGCATAGAAGCTGAGCATGATGCCTGCTGGAATTGTCTCTGACACAGACATCTGACTTAATGACCCCCGATGAAGAATACGGAGAAGCATGGTCTTCGAAATGTTCACTGGGATGTGTCAAGCCAAATGCCAACATGAATATATACTATATTCATATTCAATCATGCACTCATACTGATATGTATCAACGCCTATTACCAGTAATTTGCACTGTTATTACCTATGTTATCGCTTATCAGTTAATCTATGCATGTACCTTTATCATGTATCGATCAACCATCGACAGTTTGCAATGTATAATCCGGTATTTACAAAAAAAAAAGAAGAGGGGGACTAGTGCATGGGTTGAAATGTTTAAGTCAATGTTTGGAGTGTCGGAGATTTTTTTGTAAGCAAAACGTTATCAACAAAAATTAAATTAGAGTCAGCAGGCTGACGGGCCGGCATTTAAATGTTACAATTCGGGTCATTATGTCCGCGTATTAGAAGCTATGATTTAATATACTTTACCATTACTCTAGTCAAGTCAAGTCATTTGTATTTGTATAGCCCTTAATCACAAAGAGTCCTAAAGGGTTCATAGGTTATTACACAGACTATTTTTTCAGACTATTATTACACCATCCCCTGATCTGGAACCAACATGAGGGCAAGGAAAAACTCAAAAACCTCAACATGAGGAAAATGAAGAAACCTTGAGAAGGGACCGCACATGTGGCATCCCCCTTCCAGGATTACCAGAAAGCAAAGGATGTTGCGATCACAAATAATACAGAGATATTGTCCAAGAAAAGTATAGGTTATTCATATGCTATAGAGTAGAAGTGTGTTTTAAGCTTGGATTTAAACATTTCCACTGAGGTTGCAGAACGGATCTCAGGGGGAAGAGCATTCCACAGCACCGGTGCCCGGATGGAGAACGCTCTCGAACCAGCGGAATACTTTTTGGCTTTTGGGATCACCAGAAGACCGGCGCTCTCAGAACGAAGGCTTCGGACCGGAACATAGGGGGAAATCAGATCTGAAAGATATGAGGGAGTAAGTCCATGTATCATTTTGTATAATACTAAGAGAACCTTGAAATCACATCTTAGGCTAACAGGGAGCCAATGCAGGTTAGCCAAAATCGGCGTGATGTGATCGGACTTTTTTGTCCTAGTTAATAGCCTCGCTGCAGCATTTTGTACCAGCTGAAGACTCTTGATTCTGGACTTCGGGTGACCGGAGAGTAGTGCATTACAGTAATCGAGACGGGAGGTAACAAACGCGTGAATTATAATCTCCGCATCCGACTGAGACAGTATAGGACGAATTTTAGCAATGTTGCGAAGACGGAAGAAAGCGGTTCTAGTAATTTTCTTCACATGTGTTTGAAAGGACAGATCGTGGTCAAATATGACTCCTAAATTTTTAACTGAGTCACTCTGTGTGATGTGACATTTGTCAATGTTCACAGCAGTTTTTGAGAGTAAGTCACGGCATTTAGATGGACCAATAACTAACATTTCGGTCTTTTCAGAGTTAAGACGCAAGAAATTGAGTGACATCCACTCTTTTATCTCAGTGAGGCAGGCCTCCAAATTTCCACAATTTAGTGTGGCAGATTCCTCCAACGGAAGATATAGTTGCGTGTCATCTGCTTAGCAGTGGAAATTGATATTATACTTGCGAATAATATAACCTAATGGAAGCAAGTAGATGCTGAAAAGAAGGGGGCCAAGCACTGAACCCTGCGGAACACCACAGGTAACACTAACACGCTCAGATGTCATTTCGCCATATTTAACACAGTGCGTCCTATCTGAGAGGTAGGATCTGAACCATGAGAGGACGGTTCCTGAGAGACTAATCCATTTTTCCAGCCGTTCTAGTAGGATATTATGGTCCACTGTGTCAAAAGCAGCACTAAGGTCCAGCAGCAGAGAAAGTGATGAAGCGCCAGAGTCCATTGCCAGAGGAGATCATTGGTTACCTTAATCAGAGCTGTCTCAGTCGAGTGGTTAGCCCTGAATCCTGATTGCATTGATTCAAAAAGATTGTTCTCGGATATGAAATTATTCAGCTGCTGTGCCACTACTTTTTCAAGTACTTTAGAAAGAAACGGTAGATTTGACACAGGTCTATAATTACATAAGCTTTCTGGATCAAAGTTGGGTCGTTTCAGTGTAGGTTTAATAACAGCGGACTTAAAAGCCACTGGAACTACACCTGAGGAGAGTGATATGTTTATAATATTTAGAACTGAAGGTCCAAGGACCCCAAAAAGACCTTTAATAAGTGAACCTGGAAGCCGGTCAAACAGGCAAGTCGTCGGTTTCTCCGTATTCACCACCTGTTTAAGATTATCGAGTGACAGTTCACCAAAATGGGACAAATTCCCTGGACAGCCACCATGTCGTGCATCTAGAGATTTCTGCCCTTTAGTATATGTTGTATTAATACTGTCTTTAGCAATTTCGTCCTGTATGCATTGAATCTTCTTATCAAAGAAGACCATTAAGTCATGGGCTGAATGGGTGGAACTATCTGGGATAATCTGTTGCCTTGTAAGCGATGCTAGTGTCGAAAAGGATTTTGGGATTGTTCTTTTGTGACTCAATCACCTTCGAAAGGTAGGCTGATTTTGCGGACGCAAGGGCCGCTTTATACTTTAACAAGCAGTCACACCAGGTTTGATGGAAAACCTCAAGCTTGGTAGCGCGCCATTTTCTTTCAGATTTCCTGCATTCTTGTTTAAGGGATTTAGTTTCATCAGTAAAACAAGGCGTGCGTCTTTTAGGTCGTGATTTAAGCCGTGTGGGCGCTACTGAATTCAGGACACTAGCCAGGGTAGCAATAAACTCATTCATGGGTGAGTCGATAGCGCCTTTGTATGAAGGAAAGGACACAACTGCTCCTGAAAGAAGATCGGAGAGCTCAGAAACTGTGCCAGTGCTTAGATTGCGTCCGCTAAATCCTTCAGCTTTTTTAGTACTACATTTAGCTAGCACCTCGAATGTAACTAAATAATGATCAGATACAACGGTAGTACACGGTAACACCGACATGTTTGAGGTTGAAACTCCTCGAGTGAGAACCAAATCTAGCGTGTTTCCATCTTTATGAGTTGGCAAATCAACCAGTTGATTAAAACCAAATGCATCAATTAGAGACCGAAACGCAACAGTAAGTGAACTGAGTGGGGAGTTCATATGAATGTTAAAGTCCCCCATAATTATAATTTTGTCTGCATAGGTTACTAGTTGAGACAAAAGTACAGCGAATTCGTCAAAGAAAGCTGTCTATGGCCCTGGTACACGATAAATAGTTACTACATGAATTGATAATGGAGAGGACCGCATAACAAGAGCCTCGAACGCCTTGTAATTATTAGAGGTACGAGGAGTAAATTTGAGCGTTTTTTCAGAAATAAGCGCGACACCGCCACCCTTCTTCAAAGGGCGTGCTACATAGCTGCTCACGTAGTCTTGAGGAGAAGCCTCATATAACGGTAAAAACTCATCCGGTCTCAACCAAGTTTCACATAGCCCAATCAAGTTAAGTTTGTAATCACGAATAATATTATCAACAAGTAAAGCTTTCGGAGCAAGCGATCAAATATTTAAAAGACCAAATTTTAGCTTTGCTGATTCGTTTAACTTAATTGAAGTCTTTGTAGAGATCGTCACAAGATGTCGCCGTTCGGATGCGTTGAGTTTTAGGCGTCGGTTGACCGGTGAAGAAATAATGGTGGAATTAGACACATCTTCGTGTCCTTCTTGCTCCTTCGGCTTCGCACACTTCCCCGCACGACAACCCCTCTTCTGCCTTCTGTCTTTATGGCGCCTTCGTCGCTTCGTAAGTGGAGTGGCTGACCACGGAGAACCCGGATCCCATTGTAGCTCGTTCGGGATATCATAGGTGGTATAAAAAGTGCCCAAAAAGTCGAAATTTAGACGCCCACCCAATTGAATAAGTTCCTCCCGACTATAAGTCTTATTGGCCATGCATGTGTCCAAAAAAGAAAGCAAAAAAGAGAAGAGAACGGTAGTAAATAGAAGGTTAGCTGGACAGCAACTAGCCGCAGCGTCCATACGCGCCATTTGTTTTTGATTGATTCGGTGAGGGAATAAACTCCCAAAGAGGGGGATTGTTGTGGTTTATTGGAGTCAAGTTTGCCATAAGGAAAATACATTAACTTTGGAAAATCGAAAGAGGATGAAAACATTCTGAAAAAACATTGTCAATTCCCGAAAAGGATGCACATTGAGGAAAAATCAAGTGCGTCATCGCGAGGGGATGCGCTAAGTAACATGAGATGTTGTCTGAAGATATAAAAAAGCTGATTGTCTCTTAGATGAATGAGAAGTCTGTTTTGGACACTGACGAAGATAAATAAACGGTTCTCGCTCTCCCGCCAAGATCTCCCTGCATCTTGTTTTTATGTTTTGGGGCGAGGCAATAAGGTCTGCTCCGAAAAGGGTTGGTTTCAACGCAGCTACACAAACAAAATTTTAAGAAACTGAAAGTACTAAGTCAACACAATGACATGCAGCCCCTCTTCCACTAACAATACAGCGTTGGACCGAATTATGAAAATATAATTAAGTGTCCAGTCTTTGTTAAACACCCTGCATCCACTGTCAAATTGTCTTTGATGGTTCTTATCTGAGGGCAGCACGGCGGCGCAGTGGTTAGCGCTTGTGCGGCACAGTTCATGTCATGGGAACCTGTCGTGGGTTCAAATCCAGCTCCAGACTTCCTGTGCGGAGTTTGTATGTTCTCCCCGTGCTTGCTTGGGTTTCCTCCGGGCACTCCGGTTTCCTCCCACGTTCCAAAAACAGCCGGCGAGGAAGATGGATGGATGATGCCAGCAGCCAGGGCGTCAGAGATGTACTCCTCCATGGACCGTCTCTCAGGAGCCGAAAGGAAGTTGAGGCGGCCCCGGGGAGGAGTGTAGCCCGGGAGGAGGTCAATGGCGCAATCATAAGGTCTATGCGGCGGCAGAGATGTGGAATATAAAAGCCACGAGTCAGGCAATACGTATTAAACATTGTGAGACTCAAAATTTCGAAACAAAAAAAATATTCACCAATGATTTAGGATCAGGGGCGGCAGGACTGCGTCATGGGTTCAAATCCAGTGTGAAGTTTGCATGTTTTCCCCGTGCTTGCTTGGGTTTCCTCCGGGCACTCCGGTTTCCTCCCACGTTCCAAAAACATGCATTTCAGGTGAATTGGCCGGTCCAAATTGTCCCTAGGTGTGAATGAGCGAACGAGTTGTCTGTCCCTGTGTGCCCTGCGATTGGCTGGCAACCAGTTCAGGGTGTCCCCTGCCCACTGCCCGGAGATGGCTGGGATGGGCTCCAGTAGAGGAGCAATAACTGTAAATGTCTAGGGCGCCACAAAATTAAGAAGCTGGGCCAACCTCATTTTGATTGTCTGTATTTACGAGTCAAAATGAAATGAATGCAGACCTTCACATCAAACCATAATTTTGTACAATCTTTGGCGGGCCAGATTAAAATGAAACGGGCCGGATGTGGCCTGTGGGCCATAGTTTGCCTAGGCCTGTCCTAAATCATGCTCACCTGCGAACGGGACTGTGGGTGCTCTCCAATGCCTGATTAACATTACAGCAAGGGAGAGAGAGAAATAGACACAGCCAAGAAGAACTTATTTAAGAAAAATCATATTATTACATTATATATACTGAGATAAATATACAGGTACAGTAGTACCGCTATTTACGAATTTGTTCTGGGAGTAGCTTTTTAACCTGAAACATTTGTAACATTTTGAATGTAACTGCGCTAATCCATTACAAGCCCTGAAAAAGTATGATATTGTTTTTAATGAATCAAAAGAGCATCATAACATGAAACATATACATATTACAATTATATTGGTTGGTTTTTATATAATTTGGTTAATAATCTGCCCCTTGTGTTGAGTTAAACATGTCATTATTATTGGTTGTTTTGTTCGATCCCCTAACCACTAGGGTTGTAGGGGCACCATTTCCTATGGTGTGTTTTGGGCAAGTACAGCCTGGTGGTGCCCATCCCTTTCCAGGGCAACAAGAGGCACATGATTTAAAAAAAAAAGATATTCATAAAAAAAGGTTTTATCTTTTAACTGCCCTCTTTGTTTACTGGTCCTCAGCAGTATTTTATGCCTCGCGTTTGTTTAAAAACATCTGTTTTTGTCAGCTTTTGTCAATCCGTCCGAAATGCGAGTCAGCTGTCATCACAATAAGCGATTGCCCGACCTGTCAACACTTTTACTGGGTGATCCCTTTCCACAAATTCAGAAACTTCATCGAAATTTGCCAACATGTCTTTAATTTGGGCTGATCTACTGCACGGCGGTGTGTTCTTATACACTTCTATTATCTCTTGCTTAGTTTTGATGGTCAACAAAAGGCTCTTCCTTTTCTTTTCTACAAGTCCACTTTTCTGCATGTCTTTCCAAGGGTCCATTGTTAATGATAGCTCTTTGTAGCAGTACCATACAGTAGACAGTTTACAGTGCGTTAAGGGGACATGAAGAGCATGCCGGGAAAGGGACACTAAGAGCATGCCAAGATTTACGCATTTGCACTGGTTGTCCGGCAGAACTATGTGAGCAGTGAATGGCAGCACGTACTGCACTATTTTTGACTTCGTATCCTGAAACACATTTGGAACTAGAGGCAATATTTTCCTGTTCAGGTACTTCGTAACCTTTGTATGTAGAGGGACCACAGTATGCACACAAACACACTCCCCCCACACACACACGTTGGCTCATAGGGGCACCATCTCCTGTGGTGCGTCTTGGGCAAGTACAGCCAGGTGGTGCCCAAATTGATATCTACTGTATATTTATCTCTAGATCTCTCTCTCACTCTTCATAGAGAGAGAGACAGACAACAAACAAACACACACACACACACACACACACACACACATATATATATATATATATATATATATATATATATATATATATATATATATATATATATATATATATATATATATACACACACATATATATATTGTATATGTACAGAATTTTGTAGGACTTTTCATCGCAGGATTCTTGCCCATGAAAGTTTCAATAATTTACTTCAGCCAGTGGAAAGGCAATATATATATATTTCTAAATACAGAGTTCAGCACAAATACATTAAAATTAGAAATACATGCAAGAATAATTCAAGAAAACTTTAACAACCTAATTTCCATTCTTATTTAGCATTTTGATAAATGATGTAAAAAGACACGTTATATTAAAATAATTAGGAGCAGGTTATGTACACTTGAATTTCAGTCAAAAATGTATTTGTGAAATATTGGTCTTGAAAGGTAAAAAAAAAAAATTCACTTTATCAACTTTGTTTTATCTTGATTTTTTTTCTCTTTTTTGTCAACTATTCTGGAGAAAGGTCGTGTCCAGGTCAAGCTTTGTAAGTCTAAAAGTTTGCTCGGTGTTACAGAAGGAGTTTTCCATTTCGATTCATCTTTAAAATTTTCCCAAGTCTTTGTTTTGCTGTGGCCATGCCTTTCTTTCGCCGCTTAGCTGTAAAGAGATAAACAGTAAACAATCATATTAGACAAATTTACCCATGTACAGTGGCCTAAGAAACTATTTGCCCCCCTTGAATTTTGTGACCTTTTGCCACATTTCAGACTTCAAACATCAAAATATAAAAGTGTAATTTCTTGTGAAGAATCAACAATAAGTGGGGCACAATCATGAAGTGGAACACACTTTATAGGATCTCTCATCTCATCTCATTAGCCGTACCGCTTATCCTCATTAGGGTCGCGGGGGGGCTGGAGCCCATCCCAGCCATCTCCGGGCAGTGGGCAGGGGACACCCTGAACTGGTTGCCAGCCAATCGCAGGGCACTTTATAGGATATTTAAACTTTTTTTTAACAAATAAAAACGAAAAAATGGGTGTGCAAAATTATTCAGCCCCATTTAGTTAATACTTTGTCGCGCCACCTTTTGCTGCGATTACAGCTGCAATCAGCTGGTGGTATGTCTCTATCAGTTTTGCACATCGAGAAACTGATATTTATGCCCATTCCTTCTTCCAAAACAGCTCGAGATCAGTGAGGTTGGATGGAAAGCGTTTGTGAACAACAGTTTTCAGTGCTTTCCACAGATTCTCAAATGGATTGGATTGAAAGTGTAGTTAATTTGTTTTAGATAGGCAAGTTCAGGTGGAGACTAATACATTAGCTCGTATCATGACATTAGTTCGTCAATCAAGCGTGTGTGTTTGTGATTGAGAAAGAGAGAGAGCATAAAAAAGGTGATTAGCGGTTACCATAACATTAGTTGGTCAATCTGGCTCTAAATCAAGAGTGCCCACACTTTTTAATTGGCCATTTCCGTTGAAATGTCAATGCACTTTTTGTTTTAAGTTAATTTAAGTGATGTTGGTTGTGTTTAAATTTGTATTTATTTATTGTAAAAAAATCAGCCTTTGGTTTTTATGTACCTTTATATGAGTTGCTGCTATGCCTAATTTAATTTCCTGCACTGTTAGTGTTTGGTTTAAGTGAAAGATTACTCATGTTGGATGTGTTTGAATTCTCATCTACTGTAAAAAGTTTCAGGGAGCTATATATACTATATATAAGTTTTATGTACCTTTATTATGGGTGGGATGATATGCTTTCGTCACGATTCAATTGTATCACGATACTAAGGTGCCAATTCAATTTATATTACAATTATAGATAATTGCGATTCTAAAAGTGTCGAAATTTGATGTAATTGATTATTGCAATTTAGTTTTTTTCCCCAAAATACAAACATCTTAAATCAAACTGTTCTGATGTGCAGTCATGTTCGTACTTTACCGCAGTGGGATACGGTTCTGCGACAAAGTTTCAGACAGTTTTAGTCATGTCTATTTCCGTCTTCCCAGGACCTGCATAAAACCAAAATGTGCACATACTTTGTATTTAGGATATACGGGCGACATTCTTGATCTCGTAACCGCTATCTTTCTATTGCTACTTTCCTCTTGTTGGCTTCCCCGTATTTTTACGTACTGGATATGACGTCACAAAAATCCATGAAACTTTATTTACTGTAAGAAGTTTCAGAGGGCTATTTAAAGTGTTATTTGAAATTATCACAAATATTATGTTTCTTTTTGCATTATTAAAAAGGTCTTAAGCCAGTTTTTAAGTTTTTTTACAGAGAATATTGGTTATTGGCCTCCTCTTAATACTAGCAATTGGTAAAAAAAAACAAAACAGATCTGTCGATCCCTATTTCAGTCACTCACATTTAGCATCCGAAGAAACTCCACAATCCTCTTTTGTGGATTTCGTGTTTGTAGATGACATTGACAGTTGCCTGTGGCTTGAGAACACTCCTGACGCCATGGCTTGTGGCAATGCTGGCAACTTGATTGGTTCATTGTCTACCTCATTTGCTAAAAGACCGACGTCTTGGGTGACCCGACTGTGGTCTGGCGAGCCACTGTCTTGACAAATGTTTTGTGGCTTCTCAGCAACTATCATCTTTTTTTTGATGAGTTTCTTCCTCTTGATTCTCTGCTGCTCCTCCTAGTGACATTTTTTACCAAGTTTTGAAATGTTATTTGCCAAATTTTCACAACCATAAGGCGCACATAAAAGTCTCAGATTGTCTTCTAATTGTGTGGCGCCCGTTCACATTTCCAACCAGGGTTGGGTAGGGTTGCTTTAACTGGATTACTTTCAATTACTTTTGGATTACTCCAATAGCAAATATGCTAATAAAAGACAAAATAAACTAAATATGAATAAAATTACAAAATTTTGTGCAGGCTAGGGGAGTAACGAAATACATGGAACGTCAAAAATGATGTTGGCAAGCTGTTCGGATTTGTTTTCATTTTGTTTCTGTCGCATTTTATGTTAGTTTTGCCGGAGATCAAAGAGATGAAAGCCAGGAGAGAAAGCTGACCACGTGTTGTGAGTCATAATTTTATTCATTTCTTGTCTTTTATTAGCATATTTGGTATTGGAGTAATCCAAAAGTAATTAAAGTAATCCAGTTAAAGTAACCCTACCCAACCCTATTTCCAACTAAATGCGTAATGTATGCAATCTCCTGTGACTTCTATCCGTTTCGTGTGAACGCTACCATGTCTCGCATGGACAGAAGAGAACACGTGATGACACACAAAATACACTAACTGGTTGCGGAAATACTCACGGATACTAACGCCGTTGCGTATCTTGCAATTTAAAGTTATTGTGATACTGATAGCTGAACAGAGTTGTCCCCCCAAATATTAATTACATCCAAAACTTCCCTTCCCCTCCATTGAATGCTTTCCAATGTTTTCGTCTACCATGGTGTGTTAATTTATAAGCTACGCGGAAGAACATGGACACCGAGCAACCGCAAGGGAATTGATGATTATGGATCACTGGTTCGCAAGTGGGGTAAGCTGAAGAACAAACTCTGACAATTAAAGAAAACTCAGCAGAGCTTCCGCGGAAATAAGTCAAGGTGGCCGAGTTGGAGAAAATACCCGAGGAGTGGATCATTGAGCAAAGCAGAACAGTAAAAGAAGACTTTTCAGAACCCGTGGTGTGTATGACTACAGTGCTCTTTTTTTAGAATTTTGTTCTATCCGTGTGTTTTACTTTGTCATTAATACTTAAATAAACCACAACATACCTCAGTTTTGCTACCGCTGTGTCTTTGAAAAAACACATACTTGTATGCTTGTCTGAGTTGTTGTAAGGTGGACGCATTAGAGGTCACCCGCGCATAATATTCAGGTGTTCCCTGTGTGTTAATTACAGAAATAGAACCAACTACCAGAACTGCGCCTTTTAACACGGTGCACCCTTTGGTTGTGAAAGTATGTTATTTGCACTTTGGATTGTGCCTGAATGTACACACCTGATGGGAAAGCTTTGCAGCTGTAGCAGCTAACCCGGTTTCTATGGAGGCTACACGCGCTCCTTCTCTTGCAGGCCTTTGTTGCCGAGGACCTGAGGGACCTACACGAGCTGAGAGGAGATTGAAATGAATACTTTTCAATTACCAAAGAAAGAGCACATGATTTAATTATTAATGACCTGTTGGGCTATATGGAATGTCATCACAATGTTTCCGCTTTTTTGATTTGGATTTGAAAACAGTATCGTCCTCCTCTGACTCCAATGTCGGATACACTAAATACAAATACAAAATTTGACCGTTAGAATAATATGATACATTTAAGCATTGCAAGTCTTTTTACTTTTATATATTAGTCAGGTCCTTAATTTGCCCTCAATCAGAAAAAAAATCTTGAAGGGCTTTTAACACATAATCTTTTTGACACATTGCCATTTTTCAGGCAGTAAAAATATAAAAACTCTATATTTTCTGAGACTCAAAAACATTAAAGACACAATCGTGAAAAGAAACCAAATGTATTCAACATTTGACATAAAATCAAAAAGAAGGCTTTGCAAAAACATTGACCCCCTTGGAGTTAAGACTTTGTACAAGCTCCTTTTGCTGCGATCACAGCCACAAGTCTTTTTGAGTGGGGTTTGGGGTTTTTAAGGGTTATTGTTCTATCTTCGTTATTCATTATCCATTATCTGTTATCGGTCAGTTCATTATACGCTACAAAGCCTAGGAGCCGGGACACTTACTCTCAGCCAAAAAGCTAAGCTAAGGTCCTAGCCCTAAAGCCTTGTTGCGATCATTGCGAATGCACCGTTCCCGAAGGTACTGCAATACCGGGCCGATGCGTGGAGTGGACAGAGCAATGTATGGTGGGCCAGATGAGTATGTCTATATATATCTCTTGCAAGAGAAATATTTGCCCATTCTTACTTACTTTGCTCTATAGCAAGGTTCTGCAACCTTTTTTAAGTCAAGAGCTAATTTTTGTCAGTAATTACAGCAAAGGGCACCAAGTTTGATTTGCATTTCTAAAGTAACAACTTATCATGTTATTAATATGTTACTTTGTTATTACCAGGTTAAGGTGTATCTTTCTTTAAACTTTTCCACAACCTTATCCTGGACATGTCTGGTGTATTTCTTGGTCTTAATAATGCTGTCCGTCAATGTTTACAAACATCAGAGCCTATCACAGAGCAGAAACTTAATGACACACATACTGTATGCACTCTGTCATCGTTAGTCATTTAGGTATTATTGGATCATTCAGAAGTCATCAGGGAATTTCTGGAGTCAGTTGGCTGAGCTTAGGGGAACAGGGGGCCATGGTTTTTGTAACACGTGATTTTCATTTTTTTTTTTCATATATAATATTTAATGTTGAAATACTTGGTTTCCACTTTACGATTATGTCTCACGTGTTAGTGTTTCCTAGAAAATCTTTTCAGTCTTTTAGAAGTTTGAAGCCTGAAATGTGGCAATATAACAAAAGGTTATTGGGGGAGGGAGGAATATTTTTGCTCGGCACTGTATACAACTGAACTGCATCCTTTCTCACCACTTAATACATTTGAACTGAAATACTGTAAAATAATTAACTGCTAAATTCAGAAACAAGTCCTTCTTAAATCCCAGTCTAATTGGTCAGTGTGGAAAACTAAATAATAGTGACCCAGAGGTTATGACAGGGGTGGGCAAACTATGGCCCTTAAGCCACATACAGCCCATCTGGCTTTTCAATTAGACGCACCAAACTAATCTTAGATATAGTTATAATATATACCACAGTAAATGAAGTATTACTAATACAAATGTATTCCCCAGTGTTTTTGATGTCTATTAAAAATATTATTTTCATGACGCTTTAATGCGCAGTGCTCTCAAGGCTACATTTTTTAAATGTATTTCTTTTTTTTATCAAGTGATATTTAGTTTCAAGCAAGAAAAAAATGTCAGAGCTCAGACCTGTTTGCATTTTAAGTCTTCCATACATATGATCAAGTTTGTGTTTTCAAAACCAATTTGATGAAATTAATCTATTTTCAAACAAATATTATATGTAATAAGGTCATGAGATAGAAACTTGCGTGTGGAGTTTGCAAGTTCTTCCCGTGCTTGCGTGGGTTTCCTCTGGGCACTCCATTTTCCTCCCACATTCCAAAAACATGTCAGGTTATTTGGCTGGTCAAAATTGTCCCTAGGTGTGAGTGAGTGAGTTGTGTGTCTCTGTGTGCCCTGCAACTGGCTGGCAACCAGTTCAGGGTGTCCATATATATATATATATACACAGTGCATCCGGAAAGTATTCACAGCGCTTCACTTTTTCCACATTTGGTTATGTTACAGCCTCATTCCAAATTGTATTAATTTAATCTCTTATCTCAAAATTCTACACAAAATACTCCATTATGACAATGTGAAAAAGTTTTTTTTTTTTTACTTTTTTTGAATTTATTAAAAATAAAAAACTAAGAAATCACATTTACATAAGTATTCACAGCCTTTGCCATGAAGCTCAAAATTGAGCTCAGGTGCATCTTTTTTCCACTGCTCATCCTTGAGATCTTTCTACAGCTTAATTGGAGTCCACCTGCAGTAAATTCAGTTGATTGGACATGATTTGGAAAGGCACACAGCTGTCTATATAAGGTCCCACAGTTGAGTGTGCATGTCATGCATGTTGCTGAGTGTAAATTAAAATTATACTGTGCATATATATATATATATATATATATATATATATATATATATATATATATATATATATATATATATATATATATATATATTTAAGGTCCCACAGTTGAGTCCCACAGTTGAGTGTGCATGTCAGAGCACAAACACCAAGTATGAAGTCAAAAGAACTGTCTGTAGACCTGCGAGACAGGATTGTCTTGAGGCACAAATCTGGGGAAGGTTACAGAAAAAATTCTGCTGCTTTGAAGGTCCCAATGAGCACAGTGGCCTCCATTATTCGTAAATGGAAGACATTTGGAACCACCAGGACTCTTCCTAGAGCTGGCCGGCCTTCTAAACTGAGCGATCGTGGAAGAAAGGCCTTAGTCAGGGAGGTGACCAAGAACCCGATGGTCACTCTGTCAGAGCTCCAGAGTTCCTCTGTGGAGAGAGGAGAGCCTTCCAGAAGGACAACCATCTCTGCAGCAAGCCACCAATCAGGCCTGTATGGTAGAGTGGCCAGACGAAAGCCAAAGGAACATGGAAGCCCGTCTGGAATTTGCCAAAAAGCACCTGAATGACTCTCAGACCATGAGAAACAAAATTCTCTGGTCTGATGAGACAAAGATTTACCTCTTTGGTGTGAATGCCAGGCGTCATGTTTGGAGGAAACCAGGCACCGCTCATCACCAGGCCAATACCATCCCTACAGTGAAGCATGGTGGTGGCAGCATCATGCTGTGGGGATGTTTTTCAGCAGCAGGAACTGGCAGACTAGTCAGGATAAAAGGAAAAATGAATGCAGCAATATATAGAGATATCCTGGATGAAAACCTGCTCTAGAGCGCTCTTGACCTCAGGCTGGGGCAAAGGTTCATTTTACAGCAGGACAATGACCCAAAGCACAAAGCCAAGATCTCAAAAGATTGGCTTCAGAACCACTGCGTGAATGTCCTGGAGTGGCCCAACCAGAGTCCAGACTTGAATCCGATCGAACATCTCTGGAGAAATCTGAAAATGGCTGTGCACCAAGTTCTCCCATCCAACCTGATTGAGCTTGAGACTTATTGCAAAGAAGAATGGGCAAAACTGCCTAAAGATAGGTGTGCTAAACTTGTGGGATGATATTCAAAAAGACTTGAGGCTGTATTTGCTGCTAAAGGTGGATTAACAAAGTATTAAGCAAAGGCTGTGAATACTTATGTAAATGTGATTTCTTAGTTTTCTTTTTTTAATAAATTAAAAAAAAAGTAAAAAAAAAAAACTTTTTCACATTGTCATAATGGAGTATTTTGTGTAGAATTTTGAGATAAGAGATTAAATTAATACAATTTGGAATGAGGCTGTAACATAACAAAACGTGGAAAAAGTGAAGCGCTGTGAATACTGTATATATAGGCAGCACGGCAGCGCAATGATTAGCGTGTGTGCAGCCCAGTTCTGAGGTCATGAGATTGAACCATCGAGGGGGCGATTATGCTTTATGGGACAACGCCGTACAAACCCTTGCCAGCTGTAGATAATCACAAAGGAAAAAGAAATGCAATTGCAAAACGAAGCATTTTTAAGCAGATTTGTTGTCTACCATTTTCAAGCATTTAAAAGCACTTCACCAAAAATTGAAGCACTTTTTAACCCTTGAAAACGTAACCTTAAAATTCAATCATTTTCAAGAATTTCAAGCACCTGCATGAATCATGGATGATAGCAATCTTAATTTTTACCATAATCTGAGTCTTTGAAGCATGCGTCCATGTGGTCCTGTTCATCGTATTCAAGACGGTCCATAGTCCTGCTCTTCTGGGTTTTCTTTACAAGCTGTTTGTTAGAATGCTTGTTGTTGCGTCCGATGCCAACCGCTCTGCTGGCCGTTTCCAAGGTCATTGAACATGGCATTTGTCGAATTCCCTTGGAGTGATTCCCAATCGTTGACTGATTGCTGATACACATTTCCTGCAAATTGTCCGATGATGACGACAGATTGGCCATACACAACATGCCCTGAATAGCTTCCTGTGTGCTGGGGGATGCAGGTGGCTTACTGTAATAATGTCAATAAGAAATACAACACAGAACAGTTACATCTGGCAGGAATATGTAACTGTAGCAAAAAAAAAACAACCTTTAACTGCAGAGAGTTTTGACAACTAATACAGAGTTTCTACATGATTTTCCTGGCCTAATTCAAGCACTTTTGAAGCGCTTCAAGGCCAATTTTCTTTTACATTTTCCAGTACCTTCAGTATCTTTTTTTGGTTAGTTTTGATGACTAAAATAAAGTCGGTATATTTCTGCTAGCACTTTGTGCCATTTTGCACTGTCCTTATCTATCCACGATCCCTTTGTGGTATAATTTCCACCATTTTGCTTCAACAATGCATGCACAGCTTCAATACGTCGCACCTTTTTACAAACACAGAAAGGGCACTGAAGGTCTCATCTCATCTCATTAGCCGTACCGCTTATCCTCATTAGGGTCGCGGGGGGGCTGGAGCCCATCCCAGCCATCTTCGGGCAGTGGGCAGGGGACACCCTGAACTGGTTGCCAGCCAATCGCAGGGCACACGGGGACAGACGACTCATTCGCTCATTCACACCTAGGGACAATTTGGACCGGCCAATTCACCTGAAATGCATGTTTTTGGAATGTGGGAGGAAACCGGAGTGCCCGGAGGAAACCCACGCAAGCACGGGGAGAACATACAAACTCCGCACACACTAAAGGTGTTGGGTAATAATGGAGTTCAATTTGGAAGAGGAAAATTTTTTTTAGATTCGTTTTAATGATATTAATGGCTCCGAAGCATAGTGCATTCAATCTTTCAATCTTGGAGACTGCTGATAAATTAAAATAAATTTATTTTCATTTTTATTAAAATATATAATATCACATAAAATAATGATGTGAAAAAATTTATATTTAAAAAAAAAAAAAGGAAAACAACAAGCAAAAGTTTTTTGTTTTACTTATTTTAATTTATATTTGTTTGTGTGTTTTCAAGAAGATCTGTGTCTAAATTGTTTAAAATACAATTCTAGACAGTTGTCGTGATTGCTAACTCGAGTCACCTGGAGCAATCACGTGGACGCCCTCTGATTGGCTAATTTTCCCTTCTTAAGCACGCTACGCCCAGACCTCTTCGTCTGAGGATTACGTTTGTACCCTGTATGACTCTCCTGATTACCTGTTCCGTCTTGATCTGTTTACCTGATTCTGCCTGCCTCCGATCCGACCTGCTTCCGTCCCACGCTACGATCTTCTCTCCATCCCCGGTAAACTTGACCTGCTTAGACTTCCGCACTCCGATTGGCTACGGGTTCCGAAGCTACCTTCCGCCATCGCGTCTCCCGCTAGCCCTGTACGCTTCCCTAAAAAAAGATCTGTAACGAACGCTCTGGGGTTTCCTGTTCTGTTCCTTCTGACATTATATTTTTCTATGTTAATCATTTGTGTAAAGCACTGGGGGCAGTAACGCTTCACATGACAACTCGATAATGAGGATTGGGAGCCACAATCGGTGTCATTACTTCCCACTTTTTGAATTTTTTTTTCTTTATTTAATGTATTGAGTCAGAATGCCAGGAGACACAGCAATGGAAATAATTTCAAGCATTATCAAGGACTTCACCCAAAATTCAAACATTTTCCTGACCTGGAAAGCACAACATTGAAATTCAAGCACTTTCAACGATTTCAGGCATCCGTAGAACCCTGACGCTACCACACCTGGGAAGCAAGGTTTCTGGCCTACTTCAAAACAACTGGCCTCAAGGACGCCTCCCTTGGAAACAAGTTGGAAGGAGTGGCTGACAAGTGGCAGAAATCGGTAGAAACTAACTTGCTTATCGTAACTGCTGTTTATCACTGTATTTTCCAGACAATAAGACTCTCCAGAGTAAAAGATGCACCAGCCCAAAAATGCATAGTTAAGAAGAAAAAAAATGTATAGGTCGCGTTGTTGTTAAAAAATATCCAGCACCATATACATACATGTCATCTCAAAGGCAATATACAGAAAAATCAAATAAAAAAAGAGAACCCAGTATACTAACGTTACATGTCCTTGTATGTCTCAGACACCTTTGGCAGTGATAACGCAACATGTTAACAGTTATTTGGATAACTCTACCTTGAGGAATATGCTTACCAAACTATTGGCTTCACTCGAAATTACTACATCCAATGAAATCTTCATTCCTGGTGTCACTTTTACCGGTAAACAACTGGGAGGGGTCGCTATAGGAGAAGCTGCCTCCTCTTCCTCTTCTATGTCGCTGTCAAGGTTGAAAATATCAACACAGACTAAGAGCGCCCTCTTGCAGTTTAATGTAATAATAACTTGTGAAGTGGAATACAGTACCAGTAATGCAACTTTAAAAATAATTATATAATAATGTTAATAAGTTCACATGTAAGTCTCACTGGAGTATAAGTCGCACCCCTGGCCAATATGTAAAAGAAAACTGCAACTAATGGTCCGGAAAAGGCTCGAGCAAATACACGTTACAGTAATCCCTTTGCTGTATCGCGGTTTACTTTTCGCAGTTTTTTTCGGTGTTTGCTCATCAAAGGTTGCCGTGTCAACTCAACCACAGGGGGTCCGCCCTTCCCAGGAGACTGGAACCCAGAGCCGGTACACGTCTCACCTCGCAAGGACAGTGTGAATTTGGTCAGCAAGTAGGCAAGAGGGCATGTCCTAACAAGAACAACTGGACCAAAACCCTGGCCGTTCTGGACCAAGTCTCAGATCAACAATCAGCCAGAGAACCTGGCCAAGTCAGCGGCTAAGCTTGATCAAGCCAGTGGCCAAACTGGTGGGACAAAGCCAGCGGCCTCAGAGAAGCCCCAAGCCACCAGCAGTCAACCTCTGCTTCAAAACCCTGCATCCTGTGGTCCTCGTCCCAACCAGCTCTAAAGGCTACCAGGATTCCTCATCGCTCTACAGCCGAGGACATAAAGGCTTGGCCGTTATCTTCATTGAAGCAGAACTTCGCAGAACATCTTGTTGTTGCTAGGTATTGGTATTGGTGCGATGTTAATGGGGGAATTCTGTCAAAATATAATAACGTAATAATCAAGCCAACGTTGTTGTCTATCTAAATGGTGCCAGTTTAGTTCTCAACTTTTAGTGGTCTTTGTTTGATTTTCTTATTATGTTTTATGTTCTATTCAAGCTTCTTCAGTAGATGATTAGTGAAAGAAAAGTCCATAAATCCAAAAGTGCGTGTGTCTTGATTAAAGTATATTGAATGGTCAAAAAGTGTGTGTAGCCACCTTTCAGAATAATCAAACAAGGTTTTTCACCCGTTTTCTTGACATAATTTAAAAACGTATGTGGTGCTCCAAAAGGCGAGATGAGTTATGAAAAGAATAAACTCGGATCTTTAATTCAATCGGTGAATAAACTGTTAGAATAATTATTTTAACACCCGTATTCGCGACATGGTGTTGCGCGCTGTTTAGTTTGTTACATGGGCTAAGAAGCTGATGCCTAAAAGTTTCCTGCAGCATCCGATCTCCAAGGCCTGGATTTTCTTTTCCAGTTTTGCTGTGGGAGTCCATGTCTTGCAAGGAACCAGCACTTGCATGAGTCTGATTTTTTATTTCAATGCTATATTGTTGTCCCTCCAGATACAGCAGGGGCGGCAGTAGTTTAGGAGGTAAAGCGCTTGTGTTTGGTTGCAGGTTTAATTCCTGGCTCCTCTGAGTTAAATGTCCAGGCGTCCCTTGGGTAAGACACTGAATCACTATGCAGGTAGGCAGGCGCCTTTGCATGGCTATCTCCGCTATTGGTGTGTGTGTGAATGGTTAATTGTGAAGAGATGTTATTGGAGGTCTTCAGCGCTATAGAAATGTAATTTATTTACCATTCGCCTCGTTTATTCGGGTGTGCCACATTTAATCTTGTTGTAAACAATGTTGACTATGTAGTTATTATTGATGATTAAGGCTGCAACTAACAATTATTTGTTTGTCAAGTAACAATAAACAAAAAATATATATTGAATCTATGTTATGCATGGCAAATATGTAAGATGCTCTTTCCTGCCACCTATATATTACATTTGGATTTATCATCCAAAACAAAAATGAAGGACAAATACAATTTATTTTGTTTAAAACAAAATTAGTATCACCCAAGAAAAAAAGAACAAAAATGTTAACCCACTTTCCAAAATGTTTTTGACTTAAAACTTTGAATATGATAAACAATTCCAATATGCAAATCATATATAATATGCTTAAGAATCTACCTATTGTGTGTATTATTATTGGTTGGTTTGTTGTATCCCTTGACCACTAGGGTAGTAGGGGCAACATTTCCTGTGGTGTGTCTTTGGCAAGTACAGCCTGGTAGTACCCATCCCTCGCCAGGCCAACATATTTTTAGTTTATATCTTTTTTGTGTGTGTCTGTATTATTGCAGCAGTTTCTGTTCCATTGAAAAGTATTAATTTCATGGTGTGTTACTGTTTCATTTCAATTCTGTTTGTAACAATGCAATGTTCCATTAAAAGATTTAAAGAAAATGTAAGATACATTTATAAAAACAGTCATTGAGCGCCCTCTGCCAGACCAAAGCAGTACTACAACCCTATAACTACACAACGAAATGCAATCCACTTATTTGCATTGATTTAACGAGCTTAGTGGCTCATAAATGGCGCACCACAACAAATCGATGAGGAAATAGGTTGATTATTATGTTGATTATAATATCATGGCGACAATGTGCTCTGCACTGTTTAGGAGATGACGTGTTACTATGCTAAGGAGCCATGATGTATACCCCCCATTTAACAAATGTTATCTAAATTATAAACTTAATATAAGAAACATTGTTAAAATAGCTTCAAACCGGAGGTGGGTAGAGTAGCCAAAAATTGTACTTAAGTAAAACTGCTGTTACTTCGGAATAATATTACTCAAGTACAAGTAAAAGTAGTCATCTAAATACTTACTTGAGTAAAAGTAAAAAGTACTGAGTAATTGTAGCAACATTATATTTATTGATTTTTTCAAAACAACCAATCAGATCATCAAATTATCAAAGTCCATTCAATCAACAAAAAAATAATAATAATTTAAAAATAGATTCAAATATTTAACGCGAATTTGGGTGCTTTAATAAACAATAAAACAAAAATAGTATAAATCAAATAAATAAATTAAGCACATATAGGACCCAGCGGCACATTTAAATCCCCAATACGTATCTTAACCAGGTCTAAAAGCAGAACAAGCTAGCTCATGAACTCGAACAAAGGAGACATTGCATATTGTAGCTTGTGTTTCACATCCGTTTTAAGGGGAACATGCTTTTGATGTCAGGCCAGGGGTGTACTTTTATAGTCGGTATTGCTAAGCGACATATTCGATCTGTTTTATCTGTAAACAAAATTTCCTCCCTCTGAAGTTGAATATGTTAAGGTGACGAGGCTACTACATTTGGTTGGTTAAGCATGGTAGAGCCTGACGGAGGTCTATGTCATAATAAAGACAGACTTGTACTTACGTCGAGGGGATTTATTAAGTAACTAAGTAACGAATTCAATGTTGCCAAATGTAGCGGGGTAAAAGTACTGTTTTTCCTTTACAAATCTACTTGAGTAAAAGTAGAAGTATAGGGATTTAAATATACTCCTAGAAGTACAAAATTTATCAAAACAAGCAAATGTAACGGAGTAAATGCACGCCGTTACATTTACGGAGTAAATGTAAATTTACGAGTAAATGTAATCCGTTACCACCCACCTCTGCTTCTCACCGAAGTGAACAAATTAAAACTAAAATGTGCACAGGCTTAAAGAGCATATAAAGTATTGGAAAAACTCACCTTGTGGTGCTGTATTCAATTCCACCCACTTGCTTGCTGGCTTGCAGCAAGTCAATAATACCTGCAGTCTTGCCACTTGTTTCATTTATTTTTTGGTTTGAGATGCAACATTTACCATAAGACTTGATGTCTGTGTCAACATGCACAGTTTCTTCACCTGCAGTTTCAGCAATCTGATTCTAGGAGGAAAAAAACACTAACAAGACTGAGTAAACATACATACATTAAGGTAAATGCAACTGAACTGCACATTACAAACATAATTGGTTCCATTAACCCTCCTGTTGTCCTTATTTTCTGTATACACCCCGTGTTCTCAGGGTTAAGATGACCCGCTGTGACTAAACCCCAAATAAATGCAGATTGATTACATTTTAAACACCTAATTTCATACGTCCTGAAGAAACACCTAGCCATTAACCACAATATGTTGTGTTTAGTTCTCCCTCTTAACCTGTATTCCTATAGCTAAAGAAAAGGAAAAAATGTGCGAAAAGGAGATTGCGATGCATATTTAATAATTAAATGATTAATGTTTCTATATTTTTCCCTTCCATGGGGTCTCCAACCTTTAATATGAATCTCTAAAATATGACATAATGGCATAAAAGGGGGGCTTAGCTGGAGGTCGTTTCAGAGGCTCACAATCAAATTATGATTCACAGATGTAAGATTTGATTGTAAAATTATTATACAGGTTTTGTTTAAACCTAAATATTATTTCCCTTCTCCAAGATGTAATCTTTGTACTGTTTATCAACTATGCATTTGCAAAAACTCATGCAGACTGAGAAGTGACAAAATAGTATACAAACACTCATAATATTGTCTATTTAATGATTTAAGTCGTTTTGCTTTTTATATTTTAATGAAAATATTTACCTGAATATCAAAACTTTGCTGCTAAATTTCATATATATTATAGAAATGATCTATAGATTCTTTAAACTTTTGCAAATACAACCAAGTGCTATTTTTCTAATTTTTTATTTTTCATATTGCCGTACACAAATACTTTCGAAGAATGAGTTTCCTCAATGGTTGATTAATGGTAGTCAGAAAATACAGCGACAGCGGGTACATTGCAAGTCGTGCCTGGCTTTGGTAATATCCATTCGACATATTTAAAGCTGCTGGTCATTGTTCAACAAATGTTTCTCTAGCACTTCTCTCAGCATTGTCTTGCGGCACACAAACAATGATGTGGTGAGCCACCTTTGGTCCACGGGCCATGAGTTTGACACATGTGATTTAGACAATGAACAACATAAATTTCATATGTACGTGTTTTTCAGATGATAGCAACAAAGTATCGTTACATACCTTTGACACTAAGAGCTTGGTCTTTGCTGTTTTGGTTCGCTGAGCTGGTCCTCTGATTTCTGATAAAACTGCAATAAGTAAATACATTAAGAAAAAAAAATCAATAAAGAAAGGCATAAATAAATAATCAGGGTTTGCACCAAATTCAAGCACTTTTTAAGGACCTTCAAAGCAATTTTTAAAATTTCTCCAGTATCATTTAAAGAAGAAATCGGGCATAAATCATGTATTTTGCAGAGCCTCAAATATATCTGCGATTTACATATGTGATTTTTAATCGTGCATGTGCATTTATCATGACATATGATTTTTAGATCTTGAGTAAATCACAATTACATTTGTTTTTGAGGCAAATCTCGCCTCATAAAAGGGTTGAGTAAAAATGACGGAAGTTCTTCCCATTAGAATTTACCATTGGGAAACACCTTACCTACCTTAATTTTTTAAATGGACCATAATAGAATAGATGTCCATAATTGATGTGTAATCCTTGCACGAACACACATTCCATAGTACACAATAATGCTTCATGGGACAAATGGACAATGCCATACAAACTAATGTCAGCTTCCCTTAGTTCTCAGAGGTACGTAAGAAAAGATAAAGCAACAACCTGTTTTTGTTGTTGTGGACAAATAATCTTTTATTTCTAACACGATATAAAAATCATTCCTGACCATTTAAATTGATTAATTATCTCAAAACCGGGTTTATTGATCAGTGCTTTAATTTCTGCTTCAGACTTTCTCCCCGAGATTCCCACACGGTGCTTTTTCTTCTGTTATTTGTCTTTGTTTGTTTCGTGTTCCAGTTTATACAATTGATTGTTAATAAAAGAAAATTCCATAGATGTGAGAGTGTGTGTGTTAATTAAGATATGTTAACTATCAGAGAACTGTGAAAAGAAATTAACGTAATATTTGCTATGTAGCTTATCTTTGAAACTATGAGACTGAAAATGTTTTTCATTCTGTTCCCTTGATAGTTTTCTAACAGAACAAAAACAAATGTGGTGCTCCTAAAAAGGCGCAACGAGGATAAACTTGCCCTTCAGTTTCATCGGTTCATCGATAATTTATTTAAAAAATTTATTAACCATCCAATTATTGCTACACTTCTTTGTGTTATAAAGTTATAGTCAATGTTTTTAAACCCCTTAATAACATTTAGTCTTTGATGATAGTGTTTTCAACAGACACAATGCACAATGTTTTGGAGTCCAAATGAGGATCGCTTTCCTGCTTTGACTAAGTTGTTTTAATTTTTCTTTTTTTTGGCCTCCGTGTTGCAATCTCTCTCTTGCGTTGTTTCTGTAATCAATGTGCTGCGCGCCCAGCCCCCACTCCTCAGCTCAGCTAACAAAAACATGCTTATTGACCAATCAACCAATTAACCAAAACCCAGTAAGAGGACAAAAAAGCATGCAAGCAAACACACCTTTTTTGCACCTTTTATACAATGTGGAAATCCATTTTGAAGAGTTGAAAACATTGACTTTGGCAAAATGATGCCTTAGCCTATCTTCAAAACATTTTTCTCCCGTCTTATCTATTAAAAATGTAACAGTTAATTTTAGTATTGTAAGCTATATGGTAGAGCAGGGGTCAGGAACCCATGGCTCACTTCTCATGAATACATATGGCTTGGGGATAATATGGGACATGTTTATTTGTTTTAATCTTTTTGCTTCATGCAGAGCTGATTATCACACATATGAGAAGCCAAGACAAAACCATTACCCAGATGGTTCGGTCCAGTATACTGGACTGTCTCAGAAAATTAGAATATTGTGATAAAGTTCTTTATTTTCTGTAATGCAATTAAAAAAACAAAAATGTCATACATTCTGGATTCATTACACATCAACTGAACTATTTCAAGCCTTTTATTATTTGAATATTGCTGAATTTGGCTTACAGCTTAAGAAAACTCAAAAATCCTATCTCAAAATATTAGAATATCATGAAAAAGTATACAAGTAGGCTATTCAACTAATCACCTGAATCATCTAATTAACTCGAAACACCTTGCGAGGGTTTCCTGAGCCTTAAAAACACTCAGCTTGGTTCAGTAAACTAAATCACAAGTATGGGGAAGACTGCTGATCTGTCTGCTGTCCAGAGGACCATCATTGATACCCTCCATCAGGAGGGTAAGACACAAAAAGAAATTTCTCAAAGAGCAGGCTGTTCACAGAGTACAGTTTCAAAGCATATCCACAAAAAGTCTGTTGGAAGGGAAAAATGTGGCCGGAAACGCTGCACAACCAAGAGAGATGACCGCAGCCTTAACAAAATTGTGAAGAAGAGCCGCTTCCAGAATTTGGGGGAGCTTCAAAGACAGTGGGCTGAAGCTGGAGTCCAGGTATCAAAAGCCACAGTTCACAGACGTGTCCGGGAAATGGGCTACAATAGCCGTATTCCCATGGTCAAGCCACTTCTGAACTCAAGACAACGGAAGAAGCGTCTGACTTGGGCTATGGAGAAGAAGCACTGGACAGTTGCAGAGTGGTCCAAAGTCCTCTTTTCAGACGAAAGCAAGTTTTGCATTTCATTTGAAGGTCAAGGCGCTAGAGTCTGGAGAAAGGCTGGAGAGGAGCAAAATCCAAGTTGCTTGAAATCCAGTGTGAAGTTCCCACAGTCAGCAATGGTTTGGGGAGCCATGTCAGCTGCTGGTGTTGGTCCACTGTGTTTCATCAAGTCCAGAGTAAATGCAACTGTGTACCAAGAGATTTTAGAGCACTACATGCTTCCATCTGCTGAAAAGCTCTATGGAGATGAGGATTTCATTTTCCAGCATGATCTGGCACCTGCCCACAGTGCCAAAACAACCAGTAACTGGTGCACTGACCATGGCATCACTGTCCTTGATTGGCCTGCTAATTCCCCTGACCTGAACCCCATTGAGAATTTGTGGGGTATAGTTAAGAAGAAGATGAAAGACACCAGACCTACAAATGCAAATGAGCTGAAGGCCGCTATCGAAGCATCCTGGGCATCAATAACACCTCAGCAATGCCACAGGCTGATTGCCTCCATGCCACGCCGGATTGATGCAGTAATCCGTGCAAAAGGATTCCCAACCAATTACTGAGTGCATCAATGGACATTTTCAAATGTTTGATTTAGTTTTGCTGTTATAAAATTATTTTTTTACTTGGTCTGAGGAAGTATTCTAATATTTTGAGATAGGATTTTTGAGTTTTTTTTCAGCTGTAAGCCAAAATCAGCAATATTCAAATAATAAAAGGCTTGAAATAGTTCAGTTGATGTGTAATGAATCCAGAATGTATGACATTTTTGTTTTTTTAATTGCATTACAGAAAATAAAGAACTTTATCACAATATTCTAATTTTCTGAGACAGTCCAGTATATATGAAACAATTTTAACTACAGTTTAGAGTCAAGGTGTCACACCACCAACCCAGTTTTGGCTGTAGATCTGTAATAAATCCTTAATGTGAAAGCTTAGTAAACAATCTCTAAATGGTCTACTTATAATGATATGGGACATTGCTAATGCAATATTATTACATAGATTTTATCAAATCATCTAATGTCACACAGTGAAATAAAATGCGCTGAAGAATTAGCTTTTGTCTGGAGAGCGGTTAAGTGTTTTTTTGTCATAAAATATATGGTCTGCCGAACCTCCTGCCCAGGACACGACCCAGGACATGCTGGATAGACTATGCCTCTAGCCTGGCCTGGGAAAGCCTCGCCATCCCGTCGAATGAGCTGGATGAAGTGGCTGGGGATAGGGAGGTCTGGGCTTCTCTGCTGAGGCTGCTGCCCCCGCGACCTGACCCCAGAAAAGCGGAGTATAATGGATGGATGGATGGATGGATATATGGTCTGGCTCTTTTAAAAAAATGTATGGCTCTTTGGGTCAAAAATGTTCCCGACCCCTGAGCATATAACATAATCATTGAATATATAATAACATCCTTGGTTAATCTCAATAAAAATAGCTCGTTTGCGTGGCCATGGATTGGTAAGAAAAGTCGGTGTAATTTTGCCAAAGCAAATATTTTTACATGGTATGCAAGGCGCAAATTTTCTGTGCTTTACTGTTCTATTACACTCCCTCCAAAATAGAAAGAAAGTCATTTTAGTAATGTTTGCGCAAAGGGGGATATTTTACGTTGGGGCTGCATTTGTCGGCACAACGAAGTGCAGAAACGCGTACCAGGTACAAAGAATTGGTAAGCATTCAGACTTTTATAAGCTTTTCGATCGCCGCTGGTGTATGGAGATACTCCATTTACTCCAGTTTACTGGCTTCACCCACTGTCTAAAAATGTTTACTGCTGTCCATCATGGTGTTGTCACGTAGTTAGGTCACGTGTGTCCAAAGGGTCAATACTTTGCTCCTCTGTACATTTTGTAAGAAGCAAGGAGGCAAGGACATTTTGTGCGGTTGTTATAAGTTCAAGAGGAGCCCTGGGTGTTATGACAGGGAGAAGATAGAAAGGAATACTTGTAGCAGAGTGACAGATAGAAAATTATTGCTTGGTACTTACAAGAAAGGTCGCCCTTTATGGTGTTCTTTTTTCGTCTAATTGGAAATTCGTCAATCTTCAGTTCACCCTCATCTGAAATATACTCATACTCATCTCTCACTGGGTTGAGTCTGTCCTCTTTTAGGTTTTGCATTGTCCCAAAAATAGTTATGCCGGTCTGATCTTTTATCTTCTTTGGGCTAAAAAGAAAACAAACAGGAAAGAAATACGTTGTTTAGCAAGGCTGTCCCTTGAATTGAATGCTGTCATTCAAACAAAAAAGGCATATGAACATTAAAAAAGTATTAGTTTTGCCATTCAATTGTGCAATAGAAAGTTAAATTCAAAACTGACCCATAGAAGCGGTTTCCAACTGACCACAAAGAGGATCAAGTATGAGAATAAAATGTGTGTGTTGGGGTTATGTTAGTTAACACTAGCACATTCTGACTCAAGCGATTTGACTCATGTCTATAACAAACCCATAGAGAGGGAAAAACCCTGGAGTTCTTGTGTTAAAAAGGCATATTTGCTAAGCTGAACAGTTTTGAATAAATTGCTCCTCTGTCAAAGGTTTGCAGAACTTGGTAATCAAACCTCATAGCTCCCCTTTGTAGGATTTTCATTTGACTTGCGGGGTCCCGTGAAAAGCACTGTTGTTAATAGATCTGACGGAGCATGTTTTCAGATAATCAGAATGCAAGGCAGACAACAGCCCAGTCCGCTTTGTATCACAGTAGAGCATGGCATGCTAGCAGCTTCACGATCAACTCAGCATGCACAGGAATGATAGCAACCGAAAAAAGTTATTTGTTCAGTAAATGCTTTATTTTTGTAATGCTGCTCTTGGGTTGGTTAGAATAGAATAGAATATACCTTTATTGTCATTGTTACAAAATGGGTTAACATATTGTGACAATGAAATGACACTCCAGTTTCACACATTCACAGTAAGGTAAAGAGACCAAGAAGATAAGGAACAGAGAAGATAAGGTTATAAAACAATGAGGATAAGGTTAGTTATAATTTACACAATATTTACACAAAGAAATGATGGCATGTAGGATGCTACATACAGTTGGTATCGTAAGGGTTTGTTCAATATGCATTTGGTGCAGAAAAAAAAACAGCGCAAAAAAATAGTCAAGTCATTGTGCAAGGTGAGCAGTAAGCATAGTGCAGTCAACATTGTGCAAGAAACATAGACATGAGTACCAATTTACGTTCGTATGAGGTAGTGTGTTTGCAAGAGTTTTCATTTTTTTGTGCGGTGTGTGTTTAGGGTGGTAATGGCTCTGGGGAAGAAACTATCTCTGAGTCGGTTTGTTTTTGTTTTGTATGACCTGTAGCGGTTGCCGGAAGGCAGCAGGTCAAAGAGGTGGTGGCCGAGGTGAAAAAAGTCCTTGATGATGTTTTCTGCTCTGCTGAGGTAGCGAGAGCAGGCAATGTCCTCCAGACTGGGCAGAGAGCAACCAACGATTTTCTGGGCTGTTTTGATGACCCTCTGGAGCGTTTTCCTATCTGCTGCTGTGCACCCAGCATAACACACCGTAATGCAGTATGTTAGAATGCTCTCCACTGTGGCTTTGTAAAAGGACACCTGCAGCTGCTGTTTTAGATGATTTTTCCTGAGCACTCTCAGGAAATGTAGTCACTGCTGGGCCTTCCCTACCACCGCTCTGGTGTTTGCAGACCAGGAGAGGTCGTCGGAGATGTGCACACCCAGAAATTTGAAAGAGTGGACTCTCTTTACACAGTCTCCTTTTATGATGAGTGGTGTTGGATTCCTGCCATTCCTTCTGAAGTCCAGTATCAGTTCTTTTGTTTTTGTGGTGTTCAGTATGAGGTGGTTTTTCAAAAACCACGTTGACAGTGACTCCGCCTCATCCCTGTACGCCGCCTCGTCCCCTTCAGAGATGAGGCCGATCAAAGTGGTATCGTCGGCGGACATAATGATTGAGTTTGTGAGTATTTGCCAGTGAGAGAAGCTTGTAAGTTACTGCTACCGTTTTACTTGAACTTTCTGTGAGTATATCACTGCGCTCCTGTTAGCATATTAGAAAAACAAATACAAGCGTAGTTGGCATTTCATAATCAAAGTAAAACTTGCAAATTATTATATCCTTTATATACCATTATCTCTCACAATCTGAATCTATTTCTTTGTGTAGTTGGTACAGGGCTTCTGACTTCTTCATAGATTGCCAACATTTTGCATCCACTCTAACAAGGTTATTAGTGTCTTTGGACATCGTGATGCCATGAATATAACTCTGTCTATAATAATTGAGACTGTTTTTTTACTGCATTTTGAGGTAAGTTTTCATAATAAGGAAGAATTGATACGGCAATGCTTTCAGGAATAACGAAAAAAAGAGACTCTCGCTCTTTTTTTGGCCGCCCTATTTGTGTGATACATTGATGCCGTAACTATGGTGGCCGTGGTTTAGCGCTCTCTGTTGGATATTTTAGGTTCTTCACTCATTCACAGCGTTTGTTTTCAATTAGCTTTTTGGAGTAAGCATGTTTTGTCTGTTATTGCATCTTGATATTATATTCAAAAAGCCACAGTCTCTTCGCTAATTAGGCAGACATAGTTGTGAAAAATTACTCAAAATTCCACTTGTCCTGGAAGCGGCGGCCCTCAAAGTCAGCTTTCCTTTTTTATTCACAGTCACTATGTCGGAAATGGGGTGGGCTAAAATACTCACAAAAACCCAATGGCAAGGTGGCCAAAGGGCTACTGCCATCATCTGGTAAAATGGTGATTTATTTTCTTTTTTTATACTGCAGTCAACATTACTGGTCGGCCACATATTCATTTTATGACACAGCCCGTGGGCCTTTAAAAATGTGATCAGGGGCCGCAACTGGCCCCCGGGACGGACTTCGGACATGCCTGTGTTACGCATACCTGTCTGCCTTTCATATTTGACTTTTTCCATTTATATTAAAGGACGCTTATGTTGTTTTTACAGGTAATTTGAAATATTCACAGCTTTGGACATGGAACAGAGACATCATGGACTGAGCACACAATCACAGAGCACACAGAAAAAGGCAACAACACACTCTTTATCATACCCATTGCTTATTAAAAGGAAGGCATGTCTGGGTAAAAGTCGGTTTAGTTCAGTGTCAAACATTACTTATTTTGCACTGTTTGTTTGTACAGCATTAGATACTCAAGTACCTCAAAAGCAAGCAAGCAGAGCAAAAAAAAAAAAAAAAAAAAAAAGGTAAACCATAATGGAGTGCAACCCCAAGCAGATGTCAACATTTATACTGATAAAAGGGTAACCAGCATTTAAAAAAGTTGAAAAAGAAACCCAATTGAGACCATGAAGGGAAAATAATAATAATAATAATACTTTTTTGTCACTATATATAAGTAGAATGATCTAATGTGTGTCTCCATCAGTGTAAGCATCAACATTAAATACATTCGAATTCTATGAAAAGTCAGAAGGGGGCAAACAATTATGATCGCCAGCGGGTGCTTCGTGGGTTTATTATCAGGTTCCAGATGTGACTTGGGCGGCGTCTGGGAGAAGGCAAGAGCAGTGCTGCTGGTCCGGCCTACTGCTAACAGCTAGGCTAACAACTCTTTAAAACCACCGCTGCAGACCCTGTAACTTGCCAACACCAGGTCTTATAGATATGAAACCATATTTTGGAGCCACAACTAGTAGGAAACCACTACATTGGAGATGCTTTGATTTCTGTGTATAGTTTTTTGATGCCCCTAACATCCATTGCAGCCTGGTTATCCTGGAAAGGGGATTACCTCATGTGCTGTCCCTTCTCGAGGTTTCGTAATTTTTTTCATGCTGAGGTTTAGAGTTTGCTGCACTGAAAGTAAAGGGGCTGAATAATTTTGCACACCCAATTTTTCGTTACCCATTTCTTAAAAAAGATTAAAGATAAAGTGTGTTCTACTTCATGATTGTGTCCCACTTATTGTTGATGCTTTACAAGAAATTACAGTTTTATATCTTTATGTTTGAAGTCTGAAATGTGGCAAAAGGTCACAAAGTTCAGGGGGGCCAAATAGTTTCGCAAGCCACTGTATCTGTATATATATATATATATATATATATATATATATATATATAAGGGGCAGCACGGCGGCGCAGTGGTTAGCGCTTGTGCGGCACAGTTCATGTCATGGGAACCTGTCGTGGGTTCAAATCCAGCTCCAGACTTCCTGTGCGGAGTTTGTATGTTCTCCCCGTGCTTGCGTGGGTTTCCTCCGGGCACTCCGGTTTCCTCCCACATTCCAAAGACATGCATTTCAGGTGAATTGGCCGGTCCAAATTGTCCCTAGGTGTGAATGAGCGAATGAGTTGTCTGTCCCTGTGTGCCCTGCGATTGGCTGGCAACCAGTTCAGGGTGTCCCCTGCCCACTGCCCGATGATTGCTGGGATGGGCTCCAGCCCCCCCGCGACGCTACTGAGGATAAGCGGTACGGCTAATGAGAGATGAGATATATATATATATATATATATATATATATATATATATACATACAGTCGTTCTCTACTCACAAATTTAATTTGTTCCGGGAGTAGAATTGTAACCTGAAAAATTAGTAAGTAGAGGCACCTTTTTAATGAAAATTGACTAATCTGTTCCGAGAAATGCCAAAGTATGAAACAAGTACATGTTAAATTTACAATACCACACAAAAAACCTAAAACGAGAGGCGCATAATGTAAAAAATCAAAGTCTAAAGGAAATAATAAAAAATATTCTCTTACTTTTTAACTGGCCTCTTTTGTTTACTGGTCCTCAGTGTTTTTTGCGTTCTATTTCTTGAAGAACCGATCCAATGACCTGCTTTGACTGGCTTTTGCGCGAGGCAGACGTCATCATAATGGGCAATAGCCCGACCAGTCAAAACTTTTTCTGGGTAAATGAGAATTCTGAGAATTTTGCCAAGATGTCCTTAATTTTGGCAGATGAAATGATAGTTCCGTCCTTCGCTATATATTTTGGGCAAATTCACAAATACGCCTCTTTTTTTTATATCGTTAAATTATTTCCTTTGATGCAACGTCCGTTTCTTTTCTCCTTGCTGCTCACTTTTCCGAATGTCATTCTTGAGGTCCATCGTTAATGTTTTGTATCGCTAGCATACAGTAAATTACAGTACTGTTTAGAAAGCGGAAATGGGACCGGAAGTGGACACAAAGAATAAGCAGTAGATACATGAGCATGCTGGCGCTCACGCATACGAATGGGGTTGCCAGGTACAGTACTGTGGAGGGCCAAAAGGCTGCGTGGAGGGTACTGGTCTGTTTATTCGTATCCTAGAAAAAAATTCGTACATCAAGGTAATTTTTTTACGCAGTTTGCTCGTAACCTGAAAAATTCGTATGTAGAGACGTTCGTAAGTAGACGTATGACTGTATATATATATATATATATATATATATATATATATATATATATATATATATATATATATATTTATATATAATAAACACACAATGCGCTTCACTTTTTCCACATTATGTCATGTTACAGCCTCATTCCAAATACTATTAATGTAATCTCTTATCTCAAAATTCTACACAAAATACTCCATTATGACAATGTGAAAAAGTTTTTTTTTTTTAAATTTTTTGGAATTTATTAAAAATAGAAAACCAAGAAATCACATTTACATAATTTGCTTAATACTTTGTTGATCCACCTTTGGCAGCAAATATAGCCTCAAGTCTTTTTGAATATAATCCCACAAGTTTAGCACACCTATCTTTAGGCAGTTTTGCCCATTCTTCTTTGCAATAAGTCTCAAGCTCAATCAGGTTGGATGGGAGACATTTGTGCACAGCCATTTTCAGATCTCTCCAGAGATGTTCGATCGGATTCAAGTCTGGACTCTGGCTGGGCCACTCCAGGACTTTCACGGGGTGGTTCTGAAGCCAATCTTTTGAGATCTTGGCTGTGTGCTTTGGGTCGTTGTCCTGCTGAAAAATGAACCTGTGCCCCAGCCTGAGGTTAAGAGTGCTCTGGAGCAGGTTTTCATCCAGGATATCTCTATATATTGCTGCATTCATTTTTCTTTCTATCCTGACTAGTCTGCCAGTTCCTGCTGCTGAAAAACATCCCCACAGCATGATGCTGCCACCACCATGCTTCAAAGTAGGGATGGTATTGGCCTGGTGATGAGCGGTGCCTGGTTTCCTCCAAACATGACGCCTGGCATTCACACCAAAGAGTTCAATCTTTGTCTCATCAGACCAGAGACTTTTGTTTCTCATGGTCTGAGAGTCATTCAGGTGCTTTTTGGCAAATTCCAGACGGGCTTCCATGTTCCTTTTACTAAGGAGTGGCTTTCGTCTGGCCACTCTACCATACAGGCCTGATTGGTGGATTGCTGCAGAGATGGTTGTCCTTCTGGATGGCTCTCCTCTCTCCACAGAGGAACGCTGGAGCTCTGACAGAGTGACCATCGGGTTCTTGGTCACCTCCCTGACTAAGGCCCTTCTTCCCCGATCGCTCAGTTTAGAAGGCCGGCCAGCTCTAGGAAGAGTCCTGGTGGTTCCAAATGTCTTCCATTTACGAATAATGGTGGCCACTGTGCTCATTGGGACCTTCAAAGCAGCAAACATTTTTTCTGTATCCGTCCCCAGATTTGTGCCTCAAGACAATCCTGTCTCGCAAGTCTACAGACAGTTCTTTTGACTTCATGCTTGGTGTTTGTGCTCTGACATGCACACTCAACTGTGGGACTCAACTGTGGGACCTTATATATATATATATATATATATATATATATATATATATATATCTTATATATATCTTATATATATATTTATATATATATTTATATATATATATATATATATATATATATATATATATATCTTATATATATATATATGCACAGTATAATTTTAATTTACACTCAGCAACATAATGAAGCCTTAATGGGTCTTACAATGTCAACAAAAAATAGACAAAATGTTCAGTTAAAGAAATACAAATTACCTAACAAAACAGACATTTATTTAAAGGTTACAGGCCATAAAAATCAGTATGTCCACAGTATCAGGTTTTAATACTGCTCGTAACAGGAGAGGATGTTTAATGTTTAACACATGATTGGCAAAAAATGGAACAAATTAACCTGGGACTAAGGGCCCGGTCACACAGCCGTTTGCGTCTGTATCGCGGGTAAAATTTTGCGTTTTTTTTTTGCCCGTGGTTGCCCGCGATGGAAAATGCGCAAAATTGGCCAACCCGCTGTTCATCGGTGGTATGCCCGCAAAACAGACGCCGGCGACTGTTCCGCTTCCTCATCGCGTCATTTCCGCGTCATTTTCTCGTGTGGACCACGGGTATAAAAGCTCCCGAGCCGGTGTTGTGCCCAAATCCGACTCCTACGCAAGCTATGGCACCGGAGAAGCCAATATGTTATTATTGTAATAGTTTTTCATTTTTATTTTATTATCTTGTTATGAAATGAAAATAAATGTCAAGAAATAAAAATGGATTAAGACGAGGTCACTACGGTGACGGGGATCCATGTCCATCCCAACTGACGTGTGCTCGGCAAAATCGCGCTGTATATACGCGGAGAAAGGCGTTTGACCGTCACACGCGTAACACGCTAATTTCACGTAATAACACCGCGATACAGGCGCAGAACATGCTATTACCATGCTCCACCCACGATTACCCGCTGAAATTTCCCGTCCTACCCATGTGTAACCACGCCCTGGCCGCGGCCAGAGCACGTCGTTCCGCGTCATTACCTCGTGTGCCGCCCGCGGTTAACACGTGCTCAAAGTTTTGAGCAGCTCAAAACTTTTTCGCGCGGCCAACCGCGTGTGAATTTCCGACCGCGAGTAAAGCACTGCTGTATCTCGTCTATATGGCGGTCTCAAAGCGTCCAACAGCGCCCAACAGCGTCTGCTTCACTGCCAGAAATTTCCGGCCGTGATTCAGCCTCGATACGCCCGTGAAAGGCTGTGTACCCGTGCTCTAAAGTATAGAGCAGCGCAAAACTTTTTCGCGCTGCCACCCGTACGTGAATTTCCGACCGCGTGTTAAGCACTGCTGTATCTCGTCTGTATGGCGATCTCAAAGCGTCCAATAGCGTCCGCCTCTGATTCAGCCGCAAACGGCTGTGTGACCGGGCCCTAAGACTAGATTTTGACTCCTTTCACGGCTACAATAACACCCACAACATCCCGAGGGATATACAGAGACCACCTGGATCTCCCTGGGTGACCAGCCTGCTCAACAAGCGACGGAGATGGTGGAGGGAGCGAAAGCAGAAGCGCGGCTGTCGGTCGGGCCTAGCTACTAGGCTATGAAGACTACCACACAAACCAGCGCTTCCGACCAATGCCAGGTCCATTGTTCACAAAATTGGTGAATTGGAGCTGCGGATCGCTACCAACAGCTTCGTCCAGAATTCAGTATTTTTCTTATTACAGAGTCTGGGCTTCACCCGCGGATCCCCGACGCTGCAGTCCAACTAGCAGGACTCACGCTACACCAGCACGACTGAGACGGAGAATCCAGTAAAAACAGGGGTGGGGGACTATGCTCTTACGTGCATAACGAGTGGTGCAATGACAGCAGAATCATTGAGACAGACTGCTCACCCGATACAGAGGTTTTAGCAGTATCTTGTAGACCCTTCTATCGACGAGAGAGCTAAATGTGGTCATCGTGATTGTGGTTTACGTTTCACCGTTCTGCTGCTTGCTGCTATCAACAAACAGCAGCTTCCACACTCCGACGGAGCTTTTATCGTCGCGGCGAATTTAATCAGGCATGCTGAAGAACTGTACTTCCCAAATTCATTCAATACGAGGACTGTGCAACCAGAACCAGGGGGAACCAAACACTGGACTGTGTTTACAGTAACATCAAACAAGCGTACAGAGCTTACCCCCCCCCCACCTAGCTGGATTCGACTCTCTCTGTCTGATCCTCACCCCCTCATACACCCCCTTCTGGAGAAAAACAAAGCCTGCATCAAGGACAATACAAACATGAGGAAGCTCTCTCTCAGCTGCAGGACTTTTTTCACCGGACTTGCTGGGAGGTATTAGAACATCATGACCTCCAGGAGTACATGATGGGGTTGTATTTATCCTACAGTTGACATTTAATATGTTATATGTGTTCTCAGCCATTTTGAAGAGTTCTCAGCCCGTAAACTACTCTTCAAGGCCATGAGTTGTGTTTTTATGTACAGACTGTGTTTTTGTTCTCACATACCAACGAAATACATCCTGACCTGCCATCCCATAACTCAAGATTGTTTTTCACCAAAGAGCGTGAGAGGAAGGAAAGGGAGTCTGACCCAGGACAAAGGAAACCTTCCATCATCGGCCGGAAAGCAGGCCTTCGAAAGAAGACTAATCAACTCTACGTAGCAAAGGCAAAAACTGAATATTAGAAGGGAGGTTTTTCGAGGAGATCCTCAGAGACAGAGCCGAGCCGAGCCAGAGCGCAGCAAGCAGGGCAGAGCGAGCGAAAAGATGTCTAACAGCAGAATCTCGGCGGCTCTCAATATGATGATTAATAAAGTAACTAATTCTAAAGAACCGATTCTCTTTGTCCTATATTGCAGAGCGTTTTATTATAAATGTTGGAAACTTGAACCTAACAGTACACTACTGTACTATCTTATAATAGACACTGTATGGACAACGTCACGGTAAATAAAAAAATCAGGGTCTTCCCAAACCAAAAACCCTGGATGTCCAGCGGAGTTCGCACCTTCCTCAAGTCAAGTCAATTCACATTTATTTATATAGCCCTTAATCACAAAAATGTCTCAAAGGGCTGCACAGGATTACAATTACACAATTACCTGATCCTAAACCAACATGCGGGCAAGGAACAACTCAAAACCTCAGCGTGAGGAAAAAGAGAAACCCTGAGAAGGGACCTCACAAGTGTCTCTTTACAGCATGGCCAGGGCTGACCTGAAGAGAGGCATTAAGGATGTAAAGGCATGACTCGAGCAGCATATAGCAGGGTCTACAACACATCACAAACTACAGAGGCAACAACCTGGCGACTGTTGCGGCTGATGCTTCACTAGTTCCAGATATTAACCAGCTTTGAAGCTGGAAGGCCACCAGCAGTCACACCACACCCACCAACAACCAGCAGCAGCACACTGAGACTTCAGGAGCATGAAGTAAGACCTGTGCCGAGAACTGTAAACCACAGGAAGGCAGCTGGCCCAGATGGAGTGCCATGGAGGGTACTCAGGGACTGCACTGAACCACTGGCTGGGGTCTTCACCACCATCTTTAACCAGTCCCTGTCACAGGCTACCGTCCGACCCTGCTTCAAAACCTCACCATCATTCCCATTCCCAAGAAGTCAGTAGTGGAAAGCCTCAACGACTACAGGCCTGTTGCACTTACACCTGTGGTCATGAAGTACTTTGAGGTTAGTGTCCGAGCACATCAAGGACTCCCTACCACCCACACTGGACTCCATCAGTTTGCCTACAGGACAAACCGCTCTACTGATGACGCCATAGACACCGCACTTCACACCGCACTGAGCCACCTGGACAGCAGCGGGAGCTACGTCAGAATGCTCTTCCTGGAATTCAGCTCAGCCTTCAAAACCATTATCCCGGACATCCAGATGGAGAAACTCTCACCTAGGACTCTCTTCCTCCATCTGCTAATGGATAATCTTCCTCTCAAACACCCCACAGTCCGTGAAACTCGGCCACCACGTCTCTCCCACCCTCACCCTCACACTCCCCCAAGGATGTGTACTGAGCCCCCTGCTTTTAACCCTCTACACCTCCGACTGTTCACCGACCCACCTCACAAACACAATTGTTAAGTTCGCTGACGATACCATCATGGTCGGCCTCATCTTTGAAGGGGACGTGGCGGCGTACAGGTATGAGGTGGAGTCACTGACAACGTGGTGTTCGAAAAACAACCGACTATTAAACACCACAAAAACAAAAGAATCAAACTGGACTTCAGGAGGAAAAGCAAGAACCCAGCACCACTCATTATAAATGGAGAATGAGAGTCTACTCTTTCAAATTCCTGGGTGTGCACATCTCCGACGACCTCTCCTGGTCTGCAAACCCCAGAGCTGTGGTAGGGAAGGCGCAGCAGCGGGTCAATTTCCTGAGAGTGCTCAGGAAAAATTATCTGGAACAGCAGCTGCTGGTGTCCTTCTACAGAGCCACAGTGGAAAGCATTCTGGCATACTGCATTACGGTGTGGTATGCTGGGTGCACGGCAGCAGACAGGAAAACACTCCTGAGGGTCATCAACACAGCCCAGAGAATCGTTGGTTGCTCTCTGCCCAGTTTGGAGGACATTGCCTGCTCTCGCTATCACAGCAGAGCAGAAAACATCATTGAGGACTCTTCATACCCTGGCCACCACCTCTTTGACTTGCTGCCCTCCGGCAGATGCTACAGGTCACACAAAACAAAAACAAACAGACTCAGAGATTTCTTCCCCAGAGCCATCACCACCGTAAATACACACTGCACAAAAAAAACAAACTCTCCACAAATGCTCTTTAAGGTGCAATGCCAATGCAAACACACTACCTCATACAGATGTGAAATTTTATTCATGCCTATTCTTACTTTTTACAATTTTGCCTATTTGCACTACATCATATTGCACTACTACGATCCCCTGTAAGTGAACACCCAATGTAAATATCTTCTGGTTTGAAATGCCCACACTTTCTTGTGTAAATATTTTGTGTTCATATATATCCAAATTATTTTTATCTTTTTTAAATCTTTTATCTTTACAGTCAAAATGTGTAACTGGAGTGCCACGTCCAATTTCGTTGTCACAATATGTTCAACCCATTTTGTAACAATGATAATGAAGGTATATTCTATTCTATTCTCTATTCTATGTTTCCTCTGTGGTTGTCTTGGTTGGCACATATTGTCAGCAAAGTTCACCGTTTTCATTATCATTATTTTTTTATTCAGACTCTTATGTAACTTAAACAACTCTCCTGTCTACGAATACCTTAGCATGTTTTGAATGGGTTTTCTGGGTGTCCTTTATCTCTTTAACATTAATTTTGACTGTTTTGTAGTCAGATTCACTCTGTGAGCCACTCTTCTGCTTTTCCCGAGAAATGATTGGCCGGTCCTTCAGTGTTGGTCTGTAACTTCTGTTTTCATTGCATTACCGCCCCATTTTTCAGTTTTTAAGATGCTGTAATTACAGTGTAATTACTTTTAATGAAGATTTATTGAACATTTTTACTATTTATCGTGGCAAAAATTAAATGACGATAATCATTATTGTTTTGTCACCTAGGCCTATTGGAAACCCTAGCTGGAAACCTTAGAAGAGATTTAAAACCCTAGATGGGGGCCGAAACCCTAGCAGTGCTTTAAAATCCTAGGAGGGAGGCTGAAACCTTAGCTTGAAACCCTAGTAGAGCTTTAACCCCTTAACGCTCTGACAGACCGCAAGCAGGCCGCCGGACAGTTCATAAACTACCACGTGTCTGTACGATCGGGCTGAACGATTTTGGAAAAAAAAATCTAGTTGCAATTTTTCAGATCTGTATTGCAATTTTGATTTTACAAGAAAAGTGCATTTTTGTGCTTATTTTGTTTTTGGGGAGAACTTAAACATAGTAACATGCAAACATACCTCGGGCTAATGTCCTTATTGACTGAGAGTATACAAATGTAACAATAACTATAGATCTACAGATTAAACAGAATTGCAGTAGAATACATAGTTGTTCTTGTCATTTTACAAAGTACATCGAAATCAGAGGGCTACTCCTTTCATTGTAAGAAAGCTATTTAGAGAGCGGCTGGCAGGCTACATGCTAGCTTTGGGTCTTTGTGCTGATTAAAATGCAAGAGTCACAAATGTAGCGGTTTTCCACAAGTAGTAGCTCCAAGTCGTCCGTTTCATGGGTAATGGATCTAGCTGTTAAGCTTTCCCTTCCGAAGCCGCCTCAGTCAATTCCCAGACGCGATAAAAATTCAGGCAGCACCCGCTGGTGATTAGCTTTTCTTTGCGCTTTGCTGACTTTCGGCAGAGACCAATTTAGTTAGTTCATTTAATTAATGAATTTAACGAGCCACTAAAGCGATGAGCTGTGGCGTTTGTTTTGGTGGCTACTTGTGAAAGGGCTGTTTGACTGACTGGGAGCTTAGACCAGCCTATCAAAGTTGCGCACACGCGTCTTGCAAACTTTGTCTCGCCTTTATTGGCTGGTACCATTAAAACCTGCTTCTTATTGGCCGGCGCTGTTAAACCCCGAAATGTAACAATTCTTGTTGGCCAAACACTCCATTACTCAAATAACAAACTGAAGCTATGAATCTTTGAAAAAACAAAAAACAAAACAAAAAAACGCAGTGTTTTGCAGTTCCCCTATCTCACTAAGTCACATTGCGATATCGATTCCATTTCGGTTAATCATGCAGCCCTAGTTTTTGATGTCACCAATCACTGAAAAACATCATGCCACATATCATTGGAAAGCTTTAACTCTTGGAATTCAAGACATAATGGTAATTTCAAAATGTACTTATCACAGAAACATCACGATCAGTCTGAAACAAGAAAACGCCAAAAATAGAAAGCTGGCATAACTCACCATTTACGTCCCCTGGCCGTCAATTGAGTTAAATGTCCGCAAAAGTTGCCTCGTTATATACAAGACAATCCAGAGAAGCCAATTGTGTAAAACACACAATAATGCTGACAAATAAAAAATTCATTCGCCTAAAAAGATTCTTGCTTCCTTGTTGCATGCTATCTGTTTCGCCCTAAAACTCCTTTTTAACTTTTCGGAAAATAACAGGCTTTTTCCACAGTTCGCATTAGCCTATACTGGTCTGTTTGATAAAACAGATATTGCCTCCTGTATCTCCAAATATTTTCAGCCAGTAGAAACTGATTCGAACGATTACTGACACATTTTTTGAGCCAATGAAAATCCTTACATAAATGTATACAATTTTTTCATGTGTATTCAAATCAGAGCCGAAAATGAATGTGCATAAATGGAACCATGGATTAGTTTTTTTATGCGCGTTCATCTCGTGCAAGTGTACAATATTATTGATTGACTTCTGGAAAGAGAAGTCTGGGGCTGCAACTAACGATTGATTTCATAATTGATGAATCGGTCGATTATTTTTTTCGATTCATCGATGAATCCGATTTCTAGTTTCCCTCTTTTTTATTCAAATATTGAAGTTTTGGACAGATAGTGCACAAAACAAAATATTGTATGATATAAAACAATAAAAAATACATAATTGTTTGTCAATTAACTTGATAATGAAAAAATGCATTAAAACGTATGCTATACACCTGCAAATATGTAAGGTTCTCTTTCTCTGCCACCTTATCCACAAGATCATATCAAATTTTGACTTATCATACAAAACAAAGAAGAAAAAGCAATAGATTTCCATTTGTGTAGATTTGTTTTCAAAAATGTAAGCAAACCCACTTTCAAAGTGTTGTCAACAAATTTGTTTTTGAGGGTTACATTTTGGAATATGATATGAAATAATAAGCACTCTAATTTGCTTTGATTTAACGTTCTTTGTGGCTCATTATTCACGTGATACAACGAATTGATGATCTAATTAGATGCCAACGCTTTTAATTATCCATTTTACTCGATTTGATCGATTTGTGTTGCAGCACTAGAGAAGTCAAACATTAATAACTCTTTCACAATATCTAAAAAATACACATTTGCAAAGATTTTAGTGTTAAACCTACCCTTAGAAAAATCTGTAAAATCCAATGTTTAGTTTTTCAGATTGTGATCAAATTTGACATGGTACCATGTAAGGCTTCATGTTATTGTCACACCTATTTTCCAGCTAATATGCCCATGCTACATTCATCTGTAGCCATTTGAATGCAAAAAAAAATCAGGTGACAATAAAAACCTTCTATTTCTGTGTGCTCCAACTTAGATTACTCAGTGTTAGTAACACTTGCAGTGGTTTGGGACCAAGCTTCTTAGTCTTACCTTTCAAAAGAGACTAACACCGTCCATATTCTCCAAACAGTTCAAGAACAGCATTCAATTTACTTTGGGTACGTCTCGGATTGGGATTTGAGGCAAATTTTACAGCAGCGTTAAGGGGTTAAAACCCTCGTCGAGGGAAGGAACCTTAGCTTAAAACCCTATCTCAAAATGTTCAAATCACTTTAAAACCCTAGCTGGAAAACCTAAAAGTGCTTTAAAACCCTAGTTGGGGGCAAAAACCCTAGCAGCACTTTAAATCCCAAGTCGGGGGCCAAAACCCTAAACCAAACCCTACCTGAAAACTCTAGAAGCGTTTTAAAACACGAGTCGGGGGAGACAAGATTTTTGATGCTGAAGTAGATTATGTCGGGGTTTTTTTCTCCCAATCCAGGCTCGCATAGGTTGACGCAGTTGGATCGAGAACAAAAGCTTGAAATTAGCATACAGTGGTGTCAATTAAAAAGTCGGATGCTTCTTTCGGACTGATATTAATGTTTCTGTTAGAGTTTAAGCCTTCCAATTATATGTGGCATGACGTATTTTAGTGACTGGTGACATTGTGAAGACCCACTTCGTCGGAACGTTAAGGAAACCCTGGCTTGAAACATAAAATCGACAATTGTCGTTGTCACAATATGTTAACCCATTTTGTAACAATGACAATAAAGGTATATTCTATTCTATTCTATTCTAAAAAGCTTGAGGTCTTCCGACTGGCCTGGTGTGAAATCTTGCTGAAATCTAAAATAGCTCTTGCCTGAGCTAAAGCATCATTTTTCTCTAAGATTACTGTTGCACATAAAAATAATCCAAAATTCTTGTTCAACACAATGGCAAAACTTACTAGACAGCAACTTAACCCAAATAATATTGAATTATTCTGCTAATGACTTTATGTTATTTTTTAATAGAAAAGATTTATCCGGAATGAAATTTTAAATGAACGTCTGCAACCCTGTCCTACCTTAAATATGCAGAAGTTTTGGGTCAGGATCTTGTCGGCGGCTGTTCAAAAACGTTGTCCAGTTTCAATGATTTGTCCCCTGATAGACTAACACAGATGGTCAGTAGGGCCAAGCAACTACCTGCCTGCTTGATCCGTTTCCGGCTTTACTGGTGAAAGATCTGTTTGGGATCTTGGGACCTTCAGTTTTAAATCCCATTAATATATCCTATCCTCGGGTATTGTTCCGGTAGCCTTCAAGTCTGCTGTCATTAACCCACGCTTGAGCGACCTAACCTTGTCACGGAAAGCCTAGGTAATTATAGGCCAGTGTCAAATCTGCCAATTTTTTTGCAAAATTACATGAAAAAGTCGTTGCACAGCAGCTTAATGACCTTATGTCAGAAAATAATCTCTTTGAAACTGTCCAGTCAGCATTTAGAGCAAATCACTCTACTGAGACAGCCCTGGATAAAGTAACCAATTATCTCCTCTTAGCAATAGATTTAGGTGCGTTGTCAATGCTACTGCTGCTGGATCTCAGTGCTGCCTTTGATACTGTGGACCACAACATAATACTTGTTCTTCTGTAATGCATCAGTATCTCAGGAACCGTACTCTCGTGGTTTAGGTCCTACCTGTCACAGGACGCAATGTGTTAACTACGGCAATTTGACCTCTAAACATTCTGATGTCCGCTGTGGCTTTCCATGGGACTCTGTACTTGGCCCCCTTCTTTTTAGTATTTATATGCTTCGGCTTGGTGATATTATCAGCAAGTATATAATTAGTTTCCATTGCTTTGCAGATGACACTCAACTGTACCTGCCACTGGAGACAACTGGTCAGTTAAGTTGTATAAATCTGGAGGCCTGCCTTACTGCGATTCAATCAAAAGAAAGTTCTTTACAGCTCAATAATGTATTTATTATAACAATGTCATAGAAAACCCTCATAGTTTTCTTTTCTTTTCAATATTTGATACAATAAGAAACAAAACATTTAATTTTTTATCATTGAAGTAATATTATTCAGTGTTGGTTTTCAGTTTAATTTGGAAACTTTTTATTTGAGATATTCCAGTATATTTGTGAGTGAATAATTATATAATTGATTTTGATCAGTTTCGATATGAAATAATAATAATTTTGAATAAATTGCAGAGTCAATGACCTGCGATGTATGCCGATGGAGATTTTTCGTTTTCCGGAGTTCCGTTTAGCGGAGTGGATGACGTCACACGCTAAGCCGGGAATCGGAGAGGAGGTTAGCTCCGGTAGCTACTGGTTGCTCCAGGTAGCTACAAGTTAGCGTCCGAGATGCTAGACGTGAGCCACGTTCCCGTAAAACACAGAAAACTGCACTCCCTGTACGCTTTGATGTTTTTCACCAGCACAGCCAGTTCGTCGGTCTTATTTGGTAAAGGGTTCACATTTACTATGATTACGGACTGTAAAGAAGACTTATAACGCTGCAAGCCGCTTAGCCTCCAGCACTGCATCCACGATAGGGCCCCCTCATCACGCCGGCGCGAGAATTCTTCAGGGCAAGGAGTTGATTCCTCGGATAAACGCATTTTTGTGCGTTAAACCCCATAACGATATGATAGAAAGTATTTCAAAGTGTACGGACGGCACCGAAGACCGAAACGTAGTTTTTGTGACCCAACCGTAATACCGTAGTGGGTTCAAGAAAACTGTACTCATTACGGCAAAACCGTAGTACCGTATTTTCCGCACTATAAGGCGCACCTAAAAGCCTTTATTTTTTTCAAAAGCTGACCATGCGCCTTATAATACAGTGCGCCTTATTTATGAATCAACATTACCGGTAAGTCGCAAAGTTTTCCAACTATCTTGCAGCCGCCGACTAAATTTTCCCCCGAACGCCAAGTAGTCCGCGGTGTATGCTGGGATTTATTTACCGGCGTTTCATTGGCTAACCAAGGTGTCAATCATCAGTTGAATCGATCACTATTGGCTAAAGTTATTCGGAGGTCAAGGGGCGGATCCTTTTTATCATTTACAGGCTGGCATTGGCCTAAACGGCAAAAATAAGCCTGCAATTGGCCGAAAAAGATGTGTCAATCATCAGTTGAATCGCTCACTATTGGCTAAAGTTATTCGAAGGTCAAGGGGCGGATCCTTTTTATCATTTACAGGCTGGCATTGGCTTAAACGGCAAAACAAAGCCTGCAATTGGCCGAAAAAGATGAATGTGTATAGCACGTGGCTGACCGCATACAGAAAGCATTTTTTTCTATTCTGTATTTGTAAATATTTTATTCTCCTGGATTTACTACACTCACGGATATAAGAGGACATTGGCTGCACATTATTATGAACACAACGACTTCAGTGAGCTACTCCGGGTTTTATATTGTCCCTGCATCTTGTTTCAGACTGAACTCGATGTTTCTGTGATAAGCGGTGCAGATAATTGATGGAATGGAGTGTTTATTTTTAAATTAAACTCAGTGTTTAGTGTCAAATGCACAGTAAAGTTACGAGCGAAAAAGAAAATAGAAACTAAGGAATGGTTGGCATTTCTTGAATCCCAAGACTTTAACCTTCTGAATGATATTTGAAACGATGCATTTGAGTGACATCGTACGGACACCGCATCCGCACGTGTTCTCGACACACATTTGCGTCTTTGCAAGCTTTGGCAATGTTAAGGGGGTAATAAGTTTGACTGAACTATCTGACTGTTTTGTCGACGTTCCCATTGTAGCGCCTTATAATCCGGTGCGTCTTATGTATGTCAAAAATAGGACCAAAAACTATTTTTTCGGGGTGCGCCCTATAACCCGGTGCGCCTTACAGTGCGGAAAATACGGTACTTGGCAGGTATGCCACTGTGATCATAGTGAGGATAAGCTGCAAAGAAAATGGATGGATGTGCGTCGTATATTTGTATTTATCATTTATCCATTATCTACACCGGTTATGCTCAGCAGGGTAGCGGTGGTGCCGGAGCCCATCCCAGCTATCGTCGGGCAGGGGACACCCCTGAACTGGTGGCCAGCCAGTTGCAGGGCACACAGGGACAACTCACTCAATCATTCACACCTGGAACAATTTGTAGTGGCCAATCAGCCTGACATGATATTTATCATTTAAGGAATCAGTATTTGCCATTTTTATATACTGTATATAGTGTAGAGGTAAAATGAATTCGTGTCATTCACTGTTATCTTTATCTATTCCATGGGGTGGAGCAAATTGATTAGTATGTGTATAAAGGTAGTAATGTTTGTGTTGTCAGACAGGTATCTGACCCAGGAGGGCATAAGGCAGGGGTCTCCAAGCTTTTTCAAGCTGAGAGCTACTGTTTACTACTTATTAGCGCAAAGGGCACCTCGTTTGATTTGCAGTTCTAAAATAACAACTTATCTTGTACTACTTACTATGTTGTGCTGCGCTACGTGTTGCTGTGCCTTTTGATTTTGGTACTAAGCGCACATTAAGTAGCATAAAGACAATCTTTTTAGTTAACCTGAAGACCGTTTCAAGCACCCTAACATTGGATCACTTAATATCAACAGTAAGGTAACTTAAGGTAACATCTAACGGTCATATTGCAGGTATTCCTTAAAAAACATGTTCATGACCTGATGCCATAAGTGTTTTTATTTTTCCCCTACTACTTTTTGACACCATCCATGGAGGAGTGGATATAACGGTAGGTCATGCGTCCAACGGTTAAGTACTCGCCCCCCTCCAAAAAAACTAGTAGAGAAAACACTTTTCTTTTAAAATCGAAAATCACAATTGGGTTTTTTCCCCAAAATCGTGCAGCCCTAGTTGTTATCCATTTGTAACCCAATATACATTGTATCTGTAATTTTGTTTTGTAATTACCAAATAGCTTTCCTATTGATTTGAATATGTGATGTAAAAAAAAAAAAAAAAGTTATCCTGTACATACCCCAAAATTGTCATGTGCGCCGGTGTAAAGCTGACTTTTTTCCCCAAGATTGGCGTCTTGTCAAATTTGCATTCCTCTTCCATTTTCAACAGGGAATCTGGTTTACATTTCTGTGGATGAAAGAAAAAAATTATGTCGCATAGACTACTCAATTAAATATTGACAAGAAAATGTAAAGGTATTTGCTGTCCTAGAGTTATGCATCTCTTCATGGATATGTTCATTTGAAAGTACCCTCACTTTACTCCTTCACTGTCATCCCCTGACAGAGAGCACATTCCTAATACATTTAATATCCAAGCAAAATAACTCCTGTTTTTTTTCATTTTTGAAGGGCTCGCAATAGATTTTCTCGTTCGTAAGTAGGGCAGCGTCTGTATATATACATCGTAAATTCCGGACTATAGAGCGCACCTGATTATAAGCTGCACCCACCACATTTCAAGAGGAAAAACGATTTTGTACTTACACAAGCCACACCTGTATATAAGCCGCATGCGCCCATATTAAAACATGTAACACAATCACAAAAGTAACCTAGACCTGACTTTAAGTCTCGCGATTGTAACTGAATATCCTTCATTAAAGTACACAGTCCAAAAATCACAGCCTAAATGAACGTGAAATGATACCGGTACTTAAGGTTTGATGCAGACTGGCATAGTCCAGTTCCTGTTGAAAGTAATCCAAAGAAAAATGTGTATATTTCCAAAGGTAAGGGTGGGAAAAATATATATATCCACTATTGTCCGCCGTGTTCACAAACACTCACCTTTACCGGTCCCCACTTCCCGTGAGCCCGCGTTTGTTACACCCCTTCTTTTTAATTCGCCCGTCCAAAACATATCAGAATAAGTGTCCAAAATAAATACAAATAAATACCTTACAAAAATATACAGTTGCAAATACACATTATACATGCTTACACATATTTACAAAAAAAGACGGTACACCGAGAGAGTTTTCAAAACTTTAATAATAATAATATAACTTTCATCCCAAACGGTGCCGGTGACAGGTAGCAACACGCTAGCAACACGCTCGCAACACAGTAAACGGGTCTGTTAAAAAAACATACCATACTTGTAAAAATCACGGTAAACCGTCCTCATCTTCCTCCTCATAACTGAAGCCATCAAAGTCGTCTTCCTCAGTGTCGGAAAGAAACAGTGTCATATAGACGTCGTCCCAGGCTCCCGCAGCCTCACTTGCGCTGTCACTGTCGCTGGTGTGCCCTTCTCTCCGTCACGGCTTTTCGGAACCCGTCGGTGATGGTGGATTTTTTGATGCTGCCCCACGCAGTCAGGATCCACTAGCAGACTTGCGAAAAAGTTGCCTTTCGCATGCGGCCAGTTTTAGTGAAGGATTTCTCGCCGCTAGTCAAGCCAAGAAGTTGCATTCTTCCTCGGCGCATATATTCCACCGGTCTAAATCTTACCTTTTGTACGCGAGCGCCGCTGGCGGCCGTTAGAAAAATTACATAAATTGGCCGCATCACTAAATAAGCCACAGGGTTGAAAGTTTGGGGAAAAAGTTGCGGCTTATAGTCCGGAATTTACGGTGTGTGTATATATATTATATATATAAAAAAAATATACCATATAATGTTACTAACTCAATTACTTTTTGGAAGAAGTAATGAGTAACTATAACTAAATACTTTTAGGGTTGCTCCCGTGTCCGTAGGCAAGTAGCCCTTCTAGAGGGACGTGTCCGTGAGCTAGAGCAGTTTAAACGGAAAATGTTAGGTGCCTCGGACACCACTGCTAGCGTGGGTTGTAGCGAACCTGCTAGTCCGGTTAGCACTAGCCCTAAACGGCATGCTCATCGCGGAGAGCCATTTCAGACGCATAACAAGTTCAGTCCCCTAGCTAGTCCTACTCCACCCCGGTCTACTGGCTCCCGCACCCTAGTTATAGGTGACTCCATCACCCGTAACATAAAGCTTAGCACCCCAGCCACGGATATGTGTATTTCTGGGGCCAGAGCACCCGACATTGAGGCTAATTTGAGGGAGCTGACGAGCAAACCTAGAGACCAGGACAGGGCTAGCTACACCGATATAGTCATTCACGTCGGCTCTAATGATACTAGAATGAAACAATCTGAGATGACAAAGAAAAATATTGCTAGGACCTGTAATCTCGCCAGAAAGATGAGTCGGCATCGAGTAATTGTCTCTGGCCCCTTGCCTGCGAGAGGCAATGATGAGAGGTTTAGCAGACTAGTCTCGCTAAACGGGTGGCTGGCAAGTTTTTGCAATAAGAAGGGATTTAGGTTTGTGGATAACTGGCCTGCTTTCTGGGGCCGACCTGACCTGCTGAGGAGAGACGGCCTTCACCCTTACTGGGAAGGTGCTCTCACTCTTTCTAAAAATATAGATTACTGTTTAAGCCTTCAATGACAGGGTACACTAGTGCAGGCCAGGTCACAGGTGATTAGTGAACCTGTATCCATGGGTGTGGAGTCTGTAACGCTAGAGCTAACTAGCGCTATGCTAGATTCATGCAATTCACATAGATTTTGTAGTTTAGAGCGTTCTACAGACTGCACCATACACCCTGATTTATACTCTGCTATAGCATCTTCTTCTGTGCTTCTTACCTCTGTTTTTCCCTTGTTAGGTGAGGAGGGAGAAGAAATAACATTATTTTCTACCAATAGTCACCCTGCTTCTCCACCTGTCAACAATATTCCTGTGGTATGGAATTCGGGCCGCATCTGCTGTCATGCAAGGCACAAGACCCGGGACCGGCAGTATAATCCTGTGGAGGTTACCACTAAGGTTGCCATTAAGGTTCAAAGCTCGCGAAAGGTTTCAGCTCAGTCCACAGTGCTGAAGCTTGGCTTCTGAATATTAAATCACTAGCCTCCAAGGCTTTACTTGTCAATGACCTTATTAATGAACACAATCTTAACCTTATTGGCCTTTGTGAGACCTGGTTAAAACCAAATGAGTTTGTAGTGTTAAATGAGGCTTCTCCCCCTAACTTTGTGAGTTCGCACTTGGCACGACCATGCAAAAAAGGTGGAGGTGTTGCTCTTATGTCGGAAGATAAGTTGAAATTTACTCCTAATACCCCTACTAGTTTTAAAACGTTTGAAGCACTTGTTATGAGGTCCTTAATGTCAACACCAATTTATTTAGTTGTTGTGTATCGCCCACCTGGACCTCAAATTTTTTGGAAGAATTTTCGGAACTGTTAACAGACTTAGTAACTTATGTGGACAATGTTGTAATTATTGGTGATTTTAATGTTCACATAAACTCATCAAAATCAAATTCACTTGCAATTGCATTTAAGTCACTGATTGATACATTTGGTTTCAATCAAATAGTCGATGTGCCCACTCATAAAGATGGGAACACTCTAGATCTCGTCCTGACCCGTGGCGTAGTAGCCTCAAATGTTACAGTGTTACCGTATCCTAATGCCATCTCTCATCACTATCTTGTTAAATGTGAGGTGCTGTTTAATGGTTACTGTGATAACGAAAATTTAGGGTTTAGCAGTCGCAATATCCGCCCTAAAACGGTGTTAGCCTTAAAAGAATTATTACCTACGGTAACTGCAGCCTTCCCTTCGTACACTGGGTCTGTTGACCCACTTACAAACAACTTCAATACTGCTTTGGTTAATGTTCTTGATTCTGTGGCGCCCCTAAAGTATAAATTCCGACCCAAGAAGAATACACCTTGGTTTACTGAAGAAACTAGGTTACTCAAACAAAGTTGCAGAAAAATTGAACGAAAATGGCGCACTACTAAGCTGGAGGTTATTCGACTGGCCTGGTGTGACAGTTTGCTGAAATATAAAGTAGCTCTTGCCTCAGCTAAAGCTTCGTTTTTCTCTAAGATTATTGTTAAACATAAGAATAATCCGAAATTTTTGTTTGACACATTGGCGAAACTTACCAGACAACAACTTAACCCAATTGGTTGCACTTATTCTGCTAACGACATTATGGAATTTTTTAATAAAAAGATGAAACTAATTAGGAATGAAATTTTAAAAGAACGCTCTGTTTCCTCCTCCTATATAAAAGATGTGGAGGTGTTAGGTATGGACCGTGTCGGCGGTTGTTCAGAAACATTCTCCAGTTTCAATGATTTGTCCCTTGATAATCTAACACAGATGGTCAGTAGGGCCAAACAAACTACGTGCCTGCTTGATCTGTTTCCAGCTTCACTGGTGAAGGATCTGTTTGGGATCTTAGGACCATCAGTTTTAAATATTATTAATATATCGCTATCCTCGGGTATTGTTCCTGTAGCCTTCAAGTCTGCCGTCATTAAACCCACGCTTAAACGACCTAACCTTGACCCAGAAAGCCTAGGTAATTATAGCCCAGTGTCAAACCTGCCATTTTTTGCGAAATTACTTGAAAAGGTCGTTGCACAGCAGCTAAATGACTTCATGTCAGAAAATAACCTTTTTGAAACTGTCCAGTCAGCATTTAGGGCAAATCACTCTACTGAGACAGCCCTGGCTAAAGTAACCAATGATCTCCTTTTAACAATAGATTGCGGTGCCTCATCAATGTTACTGCTGCTGGATCTCAGCGCTGCTTTTGATACTGTCGACCACAACATATTATTGGCTCGTCTAGAACGCATTGGTATCTCAGGAACTGTACTCTCGTGGTTTAGGTCCTACCTGTCAGACAGGATGCAATATGTTAACTATGGCAATCAGACCTCTAAACAATCTAATGTCCCCTTTGGTGTTCCTTAAGGCTCTGTACTTGGCCCCCTTCTTTTTAGTATTTATATGATCCCGCTTGGTGACATTATCCGCAAGTATAATATTAGTTTCCATTGCTATGCAGATGACACTCAACTGTATGTGCCACTGGAAAAAACTGGACATTTAAGTTGTAGAAATCTGGAGGCTTGCCTTACTGAGATTCAAAGATGGATGTCAAATATTTTTTTACGCCTTAACCCAGAAAAAACTGAAATGTTGATTATTGGTCCAGCTCACTGTCGTCAGTTGTTTTCAAACACTACCCTGAACCTAGACAAATGTAATATCACCCATAGTGACTCGGTCAAAAATCTAAGTGTTATATTTGATTCTAATCTGTTGTTTCAGTTACACGTGAAAAATATTACTAGAATAGCTTTCTACCACCTCCGTAATATTTGAGCATATTACTCCTGTATTGGCCATCTTAAGGTGTGACTTTAAGGTTCTCTTTTTAACATATAAATGTTTGCATGGGCTTGCACCCTCTTATCTCTCCGATTTGATTTCCCCCTATGTTCCTGCACGGAGTCTGCGCTCGGAAAATGCCGGTCTACTTGTGACTCCGAGAGCCATGAAGTCTGCAGGCTCGAGAGCGTTCTCCATCCGGGCCCCGGTGTTATGGAACGCCCTGCCTCTGGAAATGAGATCAGCAACCTCAACGGAAGTTTTTAAATCTAGGCTTAAGACACACTTCTATTCCAAAGCATATGATTGATGCCCACCTCATATTCTGTTTTGTCCTGTCTTTTTCCGACACCTGCCTGGCTGATACGAAGGAGAAGGATGATTTTGGATGGGTCAGCGGACCAGCGTCTGACCTGCAGCATGTCAACCCCTGCATTTACCAGCTGGCAGAGACGGGAGGCAGCGTCGTGGCCGTCATAGACTTTCTGGACTGGTTTTCAGACTGGGGGCGTCGTTGATGTCTTGCACTTTCCGGACATTTTCAACATCTTACCTAATGTTTACTATTATGTGTACAGTAATGCTAATTGTAATTCACCCTGGTCAATCCTGGAAGGGGGATTACCACATGTGAGGTCCTTTCTCAAGGTTTCTCTTTTCTCCTCACACTGAGGTTTTTGTGTTGTTCCTTGCCTGCATGCTGGTTTAAGATCAGGTAATTGTGTAATTTTGTAATTGTAATCCTGTGCAGTCCTCTGAGACATTTTTGTGATTAAGGGCTATATAAATAAATGTGACTTGACTTGATTTGACTTTCAAAGTAACATGCACTGTTCAACACTGTTCAAGGGGTACGTTGACTGAACAAAATAGCGTATTGCCCCTTGACAAGTTATCGTATACACAAAGGTAAATCATTAAGCACATGTGTTCCATCTGTTATTTAGGGCCCGGTCACACAGCCGTTTGCGGCTGAATCACGGCCAGAAATTTCTGCCCGTGAAGCAGACGATGTTGGACGCTTTGAGATCGCCATATAGACGAGATACAGCAGTGCTTTACACGCGGTCGGAAATTCACACGCGGTTGGTCGCACGAAAAAGTTTTGCGCTGCTCAAAACTTTAGACCACGTGTTAACCGCGGGCGGCACACGAGGTAATGACGCGGAAATGACGCGGAAATGACACGGAACGACGTGCTCTGGCCGCGGCCAGGGCGTGGTTACACATGGGTAGGACGCGAAATTTCAGCGGGTAATTGTGGGTGGAGCACGGTCATAGCATGTTCTGCGCCTGTATCGTGGTGTTATTACGTGAAATTAGCGTGTTACGCGTGTGACGGTCAAACGCCTTTCTCCGCGTATATACAGCGCGATTTGCCGAGCACACGTGTAATGGGTGACCTTGCGTAGGAGTCGGATTTGGGCACAACACCGGCTCGGGAGCTTTTATACCCGTGGTCCATACGAGAAAATGACGCAGAAATGACGCGATGAGGAAGCGGAACAGTCGCCGGCGTCTGTTTTGCGGGCATACCACCGATGAGCAGCGGGTTGGCCAATTTTGCGCATTTTCCATCGCGGGCAACCACGGGCAAAAAAAAAACGCAAAATTTTACCCGCGATAAAGACGCAAACGGCTGTGTGACCGGGCCCATAGATAGAAAAAACACTCCAAATGTAGGCTAAGAACACAAACTTAAATAATTGTTTTTTTTTTTAAAACACCTCACCTTGTATCTCCATTTTCCTTCAGTCTTTTGTTTTTGCTGTCTGGTTTCAAAGTGTTCCACATTGTAGAAAAAATGTTCCTTAACTGGGATTGTCAAAATATTCTTCACACCCTGGAAGAAAACATATACTGTTTTACTTGACATATAAAAAACAAATGCTCATTGAACTAATCTAAAATGCAGCCCCGCTGACAAATCAGTCGTTTCCGCCTTAATTCAGGAGTTCACATAGTCAGGTGACCAAGTTCAGTCACTCAGGTGTGTCTATAAAAGTTTTCATTTCCATCCTTTGTATTTCGAAATTAAACTATTTTGTTGTAATTCGTCTGTTTGGCTACAATACTCTCCATAAAAAATAAACAGACTTATCAGATGACTTTTGGTGTAGCCTCTGACCTTTGGATTGACACAACTATTAGACAATTGCAAGCTTTTTTTCACAGCCCTTAGCCTGTGACAACCTATGAGGGCCGGTATTGAAAACAATGTCATGACCTTCTTCGGCTTCAAAAATCTTTAGCCGATAGTGACCAAGTTATATGGTATTGACACATTGGTTAGGCAATGAAATTCCCAACGTATTTTGACACATTTTACTGGCTGTATTGAAACCAGAGCCAAAAATAAATCTGCGTTAATGCAACCTGGGATCCATTTTTACGTAGAATTATCACATGAAAGTGTGCACAATCATGTTTTGACTTCTGGAAACATTTCCCAGCTCTTCCCGAAGTCAAATTCACAGTTGGAAAGTCTTTAGGGCAGGGAATTTGATTGCAAAAAAAAATTCAGGCGAGAATAAAACCTTTTTTTAGAGTGTGTTCCAACTCAGAATGCTCAATAATAGTAGCATTTGCAGTGATTATTTCAGTTTGAGAGACTTTAGAGTGTTACCTTTCAAAAGAGACAACTGTCCATATTCTACAAACAGTTAAAAAAAAAGCATTTAATTTACTTTGGGTGTGTCTTGGATTGTGATCTTAGGCGAATTTTACATGAACGTTAAGGGGTTAACTCATTCAAATGCTAATCCTTCCACAGTTTTCATCTGATTCAGTCATATTTTCTATATTGTCTTTTCCTTTTTCATTCTTGACTCCTTACTTCATGCTTGATGCCATTACTGATTCTGCAAAACCAAGATTCGATAATGTAGCATTTTTATTGATTACATACATTTTCAACTTCTTCCCAGTTTTTTTTTTACTACTTATGTCTTTCAGTACTTATTCATACTTTTCAGTACTTTTTTGCAGTGCTCCCGAACCTCCGGGGTCCCTCCCTTTACCAGGCTGTGAGTCATTTGGTACCAGGCCACACAGAAAGAAATATAGGTTTCAGTATTTTCTGCCTATTACAGAGATCCCTTGGTTTTCGCGGTTAATGGGGACCAAAACTAGCTGCGAAAAGTGTAAATCTGCAAAATAGCAGCACACCTGCATGAAAGCCCCCAGGGGGGCAAACTTTGAGCATCCAGATGTTGTCATTACCAACTGAAAGTATATGTTTGTAACAGAATAACAACTATAGATCTATAATTAACAGAACACAACACATATTTGCAGTTGAATGAATGGTTTTATTGTCATTATACAAAGTTAAAACGAAATGGGAAGAATTTTGTCAAAAGCACGCACAGCTTCAGGTATGAGCGAAAAGCCCCCACTTACTTCAACACGCAGGGCCGTCCACCACTGCTTTGTCGGGGTTTATCACCCCCTAACCCCTCATTCACCACAACGTAATGAACCCTGGTTCGCATACCGTAGGAACTTAATCAGCCCATGTTCTCTTATTTTAAATTGACTTTCAAGATGACATGTATGTTTTTGGTATTGGGTTTTATAAAATGATTTCCCCCAAAAAATGTGCCTTAGACTCCAGATGCGATGATACACTTTATTGGGTACACCTGTCCAACTTATATTTAACACTGGATTTCTAAACAGCCAACCACATGGTGGCAACACACTGCATTTAGTTATGTAGACATGGTCGAGATCATCCTAAGGAGTTCAAACCGAGCATCAGTATGGGGAAGAAACTTAATTTGAGTGACTTTGAAAGTGGCATGGTTGTTGGTGCCAGCAGGCCTGGTCCAAGTATCTTAGGAACTGCTGATCTACTGGGATTTTCACACACAATCATCTCTAGGCTTTACAGATATTGGTCTGAAAAAGAAAAAAAATATCCAGTGAGCGTCAGGTTTGTGGGCGTTGTTGGTGCCAGAGGTCAAAGGAGAATGGCCAGACAAGTTCGAGCTGAAAGAAAGGATACAGTGACGCAAGTAACCACCCATTACAACCAAGATGGACAGAAGAGCATCCCTGAACGCACACTACGTAGAACTTTGAGGAAACCATTTATAGCTCAAATGTGCAAAATGCTGCTAATAATAAATAAGAAAAATATATATAAATATATAACAAAAATCAGTTCACATAAATAAATCTATAACTTAATTATAAATAAATCATATTTGGTTTACAAAATAAATTAACTTCATAAATAAAAAATTGCTCACACATAATAATTATCGTCAACTCTTTTAGGATAAGAAAGAAGATGCTTGTGAATCACTTTGCATTGAACTTTTGATTTAAATTGAAAAGCATGTAACAAGCAGTGATTAATAAACAGGAAAAAATGAACTTAAAATATTACAATGAGTCATTTGAGCTTGCACCTCACTGAGGATCTTTGTCATTCTTGGTGGCAAGGAGGCAACTGCAGTGATCAAGCTCTTCTCCAGGCACAGTCAGTTTCTTTGCTTCGTTTTGATCAGCATCACTGTTGAGAAGGAAGCCTCACATAAATATGTAGATGCAAACTCTAGCAGCTGCTCCAACGCTTTCTGTCGCAGCTCAGGGTGCTCCTGTCTCACACAGCCAAAACTGTGTGAGAGTGGATGCAGCAAACTTCATCTGCAGGCCACGGTAAGATGCTACTTCCATCAGTTTTTCCTGATGAACCTTGTTTCTGTTTGCTTCAGACAAGAGAAATGGGTTTCTCACCCAATCCAACTGCACAGATTTCTGATCCATGTCAGTAAAGTAGGAGTGAAAACCGCAGATCAAGTTAGCCAAATGTCCCACTATAACTTCACCAGTGACTTCAAAGGATATCAGAACTAAATACTGAATATAAAATTCTGTGCGATCCATTATCTGCACCGCTTATCCTCAGTATAGTCGCGGGGGTGCTTGAGCCCATCCGGTTGTCCCCTTCCCACTGCCCTAGGGACAATTTGGACCAGACAATTAATCTGACATGTATGTGTTTGGGAATGTGGGAGCAAACCGGAGTGCCCGGAGGAAAACCATGCAGGCAAAGGGAGAATAAGAAAACTCCAGATGGGGAGGCTGAGCAAGCTGGACCTGAACCCTGAACCTCCGCACCATGGGGCTGCGCGCTAACCACCCAGCCGCCGTGCCGCCAAAAGAATTCAGTGCATGAATACATATTTATATTTTATCGAACATTTTACAGAACAATTATTCTCAGGATTTATTATTCCGATAATCCTACTGATTTATATAGATATTTGGAAAAGCTTCACGTACCCCCAGGTGTACGTGTACCCCCATTTGAGAACCGCTGCAATAGAGCATCTTTAGGATGTTGTGGTACGGGATGATTGGCATCATGGATGTGCAGCTGACAATTGGGCGCGGCGCCAACTGTGTGATGCCATCATGTCAATATAGACAAAATGCTTGCAGCACCTTGTTGAATCTATGCCACGAAGAATTGAGGCAGTTCTGAAGGCAAAAAGGGGTTCAACCTGTTACTAGTATTGTGTAACTAATAAAGTGGCCAGTAAGTGTATTTTCTTCCCCTCCCCTTCCGAATTTTGCATTTTTGTGAGGGGGGGGGGGTGGGGGGGGGTATGGGGTTGTTGTGAGGGTCAAACAGAGTTCCCGAATGTTTGATCTTACATTACACAGTCCAGCGTTTTTCCGAATTGCTCAGTCCACAATTAGTAGATTTGGGAGTCCACAATTGAAAGGATTTGGGAGTACAGTCAATAAACATGCACGATTAAAGTCGACGATAAAGCTCCGTTGGGGTAGTGCAAGCTGATGTTTAGCAGCGGGCAGGAGATATAGCGCTATGCTAACGTTAGCATCTGGTGAAACTGTTAGCGGTGGAAAGTATACAGCAAACACAAAGACCACAGTTAACTCTCCCGGTACATAGCTAGAAACTCCATATCGAGTGAGCATTGTGTATCAATGGTTCCGCTATTATTGTAGCGCGTAGTCTCCAACCCCTGTTTTTACCGGAGTCTTCGTCTCGTTCGAGCCGGTGATGTAATGCGGCGTCGGGAAAGCCAAGACTCCGTGATGACAAAAAAAAAGTCCTCCAATTCCGGACGTTGTTGGTGGCGATCCGCAGCTCAATTCACTCATTGTGGACGGCTGGATCTGGCGTTGGTTGAACATGCTTGGGAGCGCTGGTCTGTGTGGTCGCCTTCTTAGCTTAGCTCAGCCTTTTCTCCGTCGTTGTCATTGTCGGCAGGCGGCAAATCTTCCAGGGAGATCCGGTGGTCTCTGTATATCCCTCGGGATGTAGTGGATATTATTGTAAGTGCGAAGGGAGTCGAAGGGAAAATAAGAGGGATCAGGGGACACTGAAAAACAAAAGACGAACTGGAGCCCGAGCCGCAGCGTCTAGTAGACGCGCCGCCATGTTGAACCAAGAGGATACACGAATATTCCACATGATTATATAGTGGATTTACACGTCTATTATCTTTATTATTATTTCTTAAAATGATCCTTAATTGTTAAACAAAAACTATGATGTATTATATAACCTTTATAAGACACCAATATAAAATGGATAAATGTAAAAGTATTTCAGAGGAGAAAGTGAGTTTCCAATTCTTTAGTTGATGGAAGTGATCTAATAATTTTATCAAGATGTCCATTACAGTGAACCGTTCCTGGACCGGGTTCATTTTTTACTTTCGCCACTAAACTTATTTGCATTGTGTTCTGTGCATTGCGTGAAATATTTAGAGCCTCCTAGTGGGACAAAAACATGCATTCCTTAAAAAATAAAAAAAGATTTGAATAGTAGGCCATCAACAATGGACTATGATACCAGATGTAAATATAATTTAAAAAAAAATCATAGGTTGGGAAATTTGTATTTCTTTTACATAGTGTAATCCATACCTACGGTCGGCATCATGTTTGTTTGGCATCTTTCTGCAGCACTGTTTTTTGTTCAGATTAGACAACAGTGCCATCTAGTGGTCAAATATTAAACACTGGGGCTCTAAAGTGATAACACATCTCATCTCATCTCATTAGCCGTACCGCTTATCCTAATTAGGGTCGCGGGGGGGCTGGAGCCCATCCCAGCCATCTCCGGGCAGTGGGCGGGGGACACCCTGAACTGGTTGCCAGCCAAAACACATGTAAAATTCAATTATGATAACATCTTAATGAAAACATATTAATATAAGCTTTTTATTTTAAAAGCTGCTTTTGTTAAGTGAATGTTCCTTCTTTTAAATGAATTCTAGCACTGTCGGGCTTCCATAATAACATACTTCCACCGAAATACACCAGAGTCTCTACAGACTCCGCCGCTATACCGCAAGTGAGATTAGTCGAGCAAAAGAAGAACAGGAAGGGGTGCTAGGAATCAAATGGACAGAACCATATATTAACCTTTAGTATGTTTATCCAAAATACATTTAGTGTGTGTATATATATATATATATATATATATATATATATATATATATTATATATATATGTTTTTTAATGATATAAATATGGGAATGTTTTAAGGTCATCATCTAACTCATTCAATAATAGAGTAGCTTTTCTGGTCGCACAATGGATTTTCAATTTCGTGCAAGGATATTGGACCTTGAAGTTATTAAGGACTAGTTAAATGCTATGGATTAGGGTGCGGCAGCATCTCGGAAGCGGGACCAAGAAGTCGCAAGTTTGATTCCCGGCTACTCCGAGTTGAATGTCGAAGTGTCTTTAGGCAGGACTTTGAACCCCGAATGCCCGCCATAATCAGGTAGACATGGCTGATGCTGCTATGAGTGTGTGAGTAAATGGGTTAAGTGTGAAGTGCCTTGTTTAGCGCTCATCTTGGAACTAAGAGGTCGCCGGTTTTGATTCTCCTCAGAGTTAAATGTCAAAGTGTCCTTGACCAGTGACTTGAAAAGCACTATATAAATTATTCCATTTTCCATTTAACCATTTCAAGGCTGTGGAGTAATTCTGACGCTTAGTTGTTCACATTTTTGTTTTGTTTTACTTAAAAAAAACGAGTTTTAAAAATGCTATAATTTGGGAGATGCGTGGTTTGAAATAAGGGATACCCCTTCAAAAACGGGCTAGTTATGCCCATGGTTAACCATATAGTGAAATACCAAATGCGAATATGCTTACCTTTGGGTTTTTTGACTTGTTCATGTTACTCAAGATCTCATTTGCATGGGACTCCAGAGCTTTGAAACTGGTGGGCTTGGGTCGACGGAGGAAATGTTGAAAAGCTTCAACTCTCTTCTTTCCTTCGTCCGTGCCTTTTATTTTTTTTAGAGATTCCCAAGCTTTAGACATCTTTTGGGGTTTGGATGGTCCCTGGGGTTTAAAGGGGTTGAATACTTTCTTTCTGAAAATCTCCAACATTTGGGAATTATCTTGAGGTTGTGAAACATGATCTTCAGAACAGGTTGTTGATGTGTCCTCAGATGTCACTTCACTCTTAATTGCTTTAGTGGCATTCTACAGAGGAAAAGTGGACAACAACTAATTAATTCTAGACAAATAAACCAGGACTAAAAGAGAAAAAAATAAAAAAAATAAAAATTATATATACTACAGTTCAAAAGTTGCTTAGAAATGTCCTTATTTTTTAATGCAAGAACAGAGATAAGTATAAAACTAATCAAAATAACACCCAATACACATTGTCAAGTGGTAAATGACTTATAGCTGCAAATGGCAAGTTTTTAATGCAATATCTACACATGAGTGTATAAAGGCCCACTTCCAGGAACCAGCACTCCAGTTTTATAATGGCACATTGTTTTTGCTAATTGTGTTAGGTTACTGGATAATTAGAAAAACCTTTTGCAATCTTAGCATAGCTGAAAAGAGTTAAGCTGGTTAGAAAAGCTATAAAACTGACCTTCCTTTGAGCTTAACGACTATTTGGAGTATTACATTTGTGGGTGTGATAAAATTCAGAATGGCCAGAAATAAAGAACTTTTATGTGAAACTTTGTAGTCTATTCTTGTTCTAAAAGTACCCATCAAGCCAATCCAACGGGAGATGCTTCTGGAAGCGTGGGGTTACATTTCTTCAGATAACCTCAACAAAGTAACAGGTAGAATGCCAAAGGTTGATTTTTTTTTAGAGGTAAACATGTCATTGACAAGGTAATTTTGTCAAGACCAGAACGGAGACGGGACCCACTTGCGTTACGTTTCTCTCAGTTTTATTGGAAAAAGAAGAGGGTTGCACCCACGGTCCGGTGATCGTGGGGCGCGGGAAGCAGGTCGCTCTGACCGTGAAAATGTAACTTCCGTGGCGAGCGATGGCAGTGTCAGGAACGGAAAAACGGGTCAGTAGCCAGGACGGGAGAGAAGAACGTGGTCAGGGTCCGAAACGAGTCGAAAGGCGGGGAACAGACAAGTGCAAAAACAGGTGGGAGTCAGGGTCGAAGAAGGCTTGCCTAGAGTAAACTGAGGTTCGCAGACAGACTGACAACAGGTGACAGAAAGGAGTGGGTTTAAATAGGGACAGAAAGCCAATCAGAGTCCGAGGCAGTTGGCGCCAAATGAGCGCGCACAGGTGCTTCGCATCAGTAATCATGACAGAACCCCCCCAGAGTAAAAAAAAAAAAAAAAGGAAAGAGGAACACACAAAACCCCAACAAGAAAAAAACCAAAAAGTAATATTCCAACAAATGAAACGATGCCCCATCATCAACATCAGGGAGCGGCTTCGGAAGTTCAAAAAACGGTAATATAAAAACCGAAAAGAAAAACCCCAAAAACTAGTATTCCTCCGAATGGACCGATGCCCCATCATCAGCATCAGGGGGCGTCGCAGAAGCAGGATCCGGGGGAGACTGAGCGGACCGGCAGGTGTCGCAGCCAGATGTCGTAGACGGGCGTCGAGACAGGCGGGCTACGGGCAGGCAGACGAACGTCGAGACAGGTGGGCAAGCAGGCGTCGAGACAGACCGGCGTCAAGACAATCCGACGGGCGATCCAGGCAGGCAGGCAGACAGGCGAATCAGGAAGGCGGACAGACCATCCGGACAGGCAGACGGACAATCCAGGCGGGCAGACGGACGATCCAGGCAGGCAGACGGACCATCCAGGCAGGCAGACGGACGAGTCAGGCAAGCAGACATACGAGTCGGGCAGGCAGACGCACGATCTAGGCAGGCAGATGGACAATCTAGGCAGGTAGACGGACGAGTCAGACAGGCGGACAGTCGAATCAGGGAAGCAGACTGGCATGGCAGGCGGACCAACGGGCATGACCGGCGGACAGACGGGCTTGGCAGGCAGGCGGACAGACAGGCATGGCAGGCAGACGGAAGGACGAGTCTGACAGACTGACAGGCGAAACAGGCATGCAGACATGGCAAGCCGGCCGACGGGCGGGGCAGGCAGGCCGACGGGTGGGGCAGGCAGGCCGACGGTTATGGTAGGCGGACAGACGGGCATGGCAGGTGGACAGAGGGGCATGGCAGGAAGAGGGACGGACAGGGAAAACAGTCAAGCAGACGGGCATGGCAGGCCGGCCGACGGGTGGGGCAGGCAGGCCGACGGGCGGGGCAGGCAGGTAGACGGGGGAACCTCTTACAGATCTGGCATTGAGGGAGTAGGGGACGGGATGAGAGGCTGTGTGTAGGCAGGTCTGGTGGCATTCAGCCCCCCCAGCAGAACCGCCCCCGTCCGCGAGTCGAAGTGAGGGTTGTGCTAACCAGCCAAGGATGACCCAAGACAAGCGGTTGACCAGGGGAGGGGAGCGGGTGGAACCGGATCCTTTCAAGATGGTTCCCAGACAGTCTCATCTTTATAAGCTCCGTAACGTGGGTCATCGTGCCCAGCAGGTGACCGTCCAGAACTTGGGCAGGAACTGGGGTTGGAAGGGGAACGAGTTTTAACCCCATTCTCCGGGCTAAGGCCGTGTACAGGATGTTGGCCTCAGCGCCAGAGTCAACAACGGCAGACAGGGACTGGGTGGAACTGGAACTCAGAAGGTGGACCTGGAGCACTGGCCTTCAGGTCTGGGAGATCGGGGTGTCGGACACTAATTCGTCATTTATGTAGTCTGCAAGGGTGTGGAGGTAGACGTCCACTAACGACTCAGAGTTCCAGTTACTCTGACTAACTAATGTCCGAAAATCGATCGAGTAATCGGCGATTACATTACATTACAACATTATCGGGGACCCCTCTCACCCCCATCATGGACTGTTCACTCTGCTAGCCTCTGGGAAGAGGTACTGCAGTGTGCGGTGCAGGACCACCAGGTTCCGCAGTAGTCTAGTCCCCCTGGCCATTAGACTGTTAAATGGTCAATCTAACATATAGTTAACCTAAATCTAAACGGCTGCTAATCTGACTTTTTGCACTACTGGCAGTTCTTTATAGCTTGCCACTCCTTGCACATTGCTCTCTGCACTATTGTAATTACAGCGTTATTGTTACAGTGTTAATGTTACTGTGTACCTGACTTGTTAACCTGACTGCCCATTTTGCACATCTGGTTAGCTACTCTTCTTGCACTATCGGCACTATGGTAAAATACTATACGTAGCCAAAATACAATACAACATTATTTATATCTGTACATTCAAGGAAACTGTGGGGGTCAGATGCATCGACATTTCGTTCTGTATACACGTGTACTAGAATGACAATAAAGTAGATCTGAATCTGAATCTGAATCTGATTGTGCGCTTTCCCTGCCGTGTACTCATCAGGGACCTCGAAGCGTCAGCTGATGAGGATCCCGTGTCGAACACTTTAAGCAACTCCTGAGCCAGAAGATCAAAAGAGGAACAAGCCGACGACCCTCGTTCAAATTCCGCCGTTCCCCAGAGTCGAGCCCTCCCGGACAGATGGTTGATAGTAATTGTCACCTTGGCCGCCTCTGACGCAAAGTTTCGGGGTTGCAGGTCAAAAATGAGTCGGCAGTTCACAATAAACGCTCGTACCTGAGCGGGATCGGCACAAAAATTTTTGGGGAGAGCCTGCTTCGCCATTTGGACGGGACAGACAGGTTGTGCGACGTCAGGAAAATTCCCGCGGGGTGGGGCCGACGCGTGCTGTTGTCGGGCAAGAACCTCCGGGAGCGCATCCAGCCATTGTTGCTGGCGCTGAAGCAACTGTTGTTGCTGCCGAACAAGTCGAAGAATAGCGGACACGTCACCCGACATCCGTCGGACCTCCGCCTCAGTCTCATGTGAGCGCTGCATGGCAGAGGGAGTCTTCGTCTTTCTCCGATCGGCGCTTGTGTGAGCGTTCGCTGGGTCCTTTTTCTGGTCAGTCCGTACTGTCAAGACCAGAACGGAGACAGGACCCACTTGCGTTACGTTTCTCTCAGTTTTATTGGAAAAAGGAAAGGGTTGAACCCACGATAGGGTGACCGCTGGGCGCGAGAAGCAGGTCGCTCTGAACGCGGAAGTGGGACTTCTTGGCGAGTGATGGCGGTGTCGGGAACAGAAAAACGCGTCAGTAGCCAGGTCGAGAGAGCAGAAAACGTGGTCGGGGTCGGAAACTAATCGAAAGCCGACGAACAGACAGGAGCAAAAACATGTGGGTGTCAGGGTCGAAGAAGGCTTTGCCTAGAGTAAACAGAGGTTTGCAGACGGACTGATAACAGGTGACAGAAAGGAATGGGTTCAAATAGGGACAGCGAGCCCATCAGAGTTGGCGCCAAATGAGCAGGCACAGGTGCTTTGCATCAGTAATCGTGACAAATTTAAAGGCATGTGAAAGCATAGTTACTAGCATACTAGTCATGTGACTTCTCTCATCAACAAATTGTTTTTTCCTGCAAATGTGTGCTTAGTCGCGAAAAATGTGAGAACCCGGACAAAATGTCTCTTAGAAGTAGCTAAGGGCGCCGGATCCCAACCACTTAACGGCTGGTTCCCCCCGAGACGTCTTTTTTTTCTCTTGTTATTGGTAAATATGCATTCATGTGGGATTCTGTGCTGTTGACTTTAAATTTGTTGAGCACAATAAAGGTTAAAATGGTTTTGTAGTTTATCCTCTTTTGTAGATTTCTAGATATTTTAAATATATTCCATGTTTATCAGTGTTAATATGTTTAGATAAAAATGTAGTTTCTTCTTCTTTCTTTTGTTATTGTATGTTTTCTTTAGGTTTTTTTTCATTTTCATCTTTTTTTTTATTTTCCTCCCATTTTCAACATTGGATACATAGTAAAGGTTTATTACTGTCATATTACAGGTATACCTCATAAAACATGTTTATGACATGATGCCATCATTATTTTTGTTTTCCCCCACTAATTTTCAACCCCACTCATGGAAGAGTATGTGTGCTGGTTAAGGCTCAATTTATTCTGTGCATAATGTTTCATAATAATTAAGAATGTCTGGATTAAAGCAACAAAAACAATCTTTTTAATGAGTCGAGCCGAAAAAGACGGTTCTCTAAAAATAGACGGAAATCCCACCTCTGCAAGTAAACGCGGTGTTTCGTATTTGCGCAGAAAATTTCAAATTAGTTTCCATAAAAAGACGTATTGTTGAAATAATGTAAATTGCTACCTTCCCTGGTAACTACTTACTTTTACCATAGAGTAATTCAGTTACTAACTCAGCTACTTTTTGGAAAAAGTTTTGAGTAACTATAACGAATTACTTTTTTTAAAGTAATGTGCACAACACTGCATGAAACATATATCGACTGGTAAATCAAGTGTTTTGCCTTTTGGTTCAATCTCCTTTGCACCAATCGTCGCTCCATCCTGCCCTTACTTGTGAACACGACCCCGAGATAATTGAAGTCCTCAACTTATGTAAGAATTTTATCAAAATCTTCCCCCTCCCTCAGGACATGCCGGAGGAGGAAGTCTTAACTATTTCTGATGGAAGATTCTGTTAGACATTCCCCTCCAAAAATAATGGAGCTACTTAAGGTTATAGGAACCTCCATACAAGTTGCTGCTAAGCACACCGCTGGGACAGGTAAGGGAGGGCGCTCTGTGTTGGGTAGGTGTGACTGTATGCAGGACTCTGATAACCTGGTGTGACTGTCTGTGTTTCTGTCTGTGAAAGGCTGGTATATTGCTGTCAGACAGTGAGCTGAGGTGGGCATGCGCAGTCAACGTCTCTGAATCAAAACAAATTGGGAAGCACCGCGACCGTTAGTTCCATTGAAAAGAAATTCATCAATGAAATCAGACTCTGACGAAAGTCAAAAGAATGCAACAAAACTGTTCACCTGCGGGTGCTCTTTGGAATATTTTTGGGTTCCAGAAGCGATTCGTGGGGAGTCTGGGAAAAAGGCAAGAGCGGTGATGCTGGCCTACTGCTAAAGGCTAGGCTTAACAATTCTCGTAAGCCACCGCTGCGGACCCTGTATCTTGCCAACGCCAGGTCCATTGGCCATGAAACAACTCGTGGGAAACTGCTACATTTGGGACGGTTTTATTCTAATCATCATGGAGGTTTGTCTCTATTGGAGGACACCCGATGCTTGCGCACAGCTAGCCGGCTACTTTCTGAATTGCTTTCAAACACTGAAAGGAAAATGCCTTCCATTTTAGTTTTACTTTTGTATAATGACAATAAAACCATTCATTCAACTGCAATTATGTATTAAGTATTACTGTTTGTATATCTATAATTGTTTTCTTGTTACAGTTCTATACTCTTAGTCGGTGATAACGTCATCTCAAGGTAAGTTTCACCCTTTGGAGGGTTTTTATGATGGTGCGATGCTTCTTTGCGGATTTTCACTTTTCGCGGGTGGTTTTGGTCCTCATTAACCACGAAAAACGGAGGGATCTCTGTACATCACCATTACAACAAGTTCAGTGTGAAAAGCCTGAAAGTTTCCCCGTTCTCTACTTAGTAAAGGCCCAGATCTGAAATTCACATCACATGTCTGTATTGAATTATTTCATTATATAATATATTTGAGAAAAAAAGACAATAGAAATACCTCCGATAGTCTAATCTCTCTGGCAAGATCTTTTATCAGCTGTGAGGGCTTCATGTTTTCTGGAAGCTCATCTTCGTGTTCTAGCAAGGCCTTAAAGAGAAAAATCACAAGTCAAAATCCTTAAACATATTTTTATCTCCTTTCTCTTTACCTGCTTTTTTGTCCATGCTCTGAAGGCTCCGTTGATGATTTTGGCAACATTGATCAGGTATGGTGCCGGCTGTTTATTTGATTTATGTAACCCTGCATACACAGACATTAAAAACTATTGTAGTTATTAGTGCCTACCTCCTCAAAAATTATTAACTCAATCAATGTAAGACTAGTATATCTGATGATTGCAAGAATTGGGTATGCGTCGATCAATAAGTCACCGATCATGATTAGCAATAGATGTGATCAAGTACAGTGTGTATGTCTTTAGAATATTTCTTGAAAGTATATTATTCCAGATGAAAAATCGGAATGACTGATGAACATGTTTTAGGGCAAAAAGCATTACCTCTGCTGCCCCCTTTTCCACTTTGTTTAACACTTTGGAGCACTTGTATGGCAGCACAGTGACCCACAAAAATGACATTGAAGCTATAATAAGCATCGTTCATCATGTGTAGTGTTTGATGTCATATTTTGGCAATATGTTTGTTTTTAGTTTTTTGACGAGGCATTTGGTTTAAGCATGTGTTAATAGTTTGTGATAAAACAGGAGCTTTAAAAAATGTATTAACTGTAATATATTTAATTTTAATCTAATGCTGATATCTACACCATCCGCCTCACCCGGAAAGCCATCTCTATTGCCAATGACGTAATCCATCCTACACACTCTCTACTTTGGGGAATTTGACTATCACAAGTTAATTTGGGAAAATACACATGCAAAAACACAAGATTACTGTATTTGGTAGCTCTGTCATGGCTTTGTGCCATCTATATAGAGTAATCTGATGGGGTTTTGTTCCAAAAATGAAAAAAGTAACATGTTTAACACTGTGCAATATTACAAAATTGTAGAGATAGAGATAGATACTTTATTCATCCCCGCAGGGAAATTCACATTTCCAGCAGCATCCCTTCGCTGAGAACAATACAATAATAAAACAACAAGGAATACAATATACAAATACCCAATGTGACGTGCTAATACCCACTGTAGCATGTTGTATAGAGTATTTAAATAGTGCTACATAAAATACACACTGCAATAAAAGTACGGTAATATGCAATGTAGGGAATTTGGTTTAATGTGGGCCTTTACTCCGCCGGGTGGAGTTAAAGAGCCTCATGGCATGAGGAAGAAAAGATCTCTTCAGTCTGTCCGTGGTACAAGACAGTGACAGCAGTCTGTCGCTGAAGCTGCTCTTCTGTCTGGATATAATGCTGTGTAGTGGATGTGATTATTTGTCCATGATTGACCGCAGCTTTTTCAGTGCCCGTCTCTCAGCTACTGTCAGGCTGTCCAGCTCTGTGCCCACAACAGAGCTTGCTTTCCTCGCCAGTTTATTGAGACGAGAGGCATCCTTCTTCATGAAGCTGCCTCCCCAACACTCTGCCGCATAGAAGAGGGTGCTTGCCACAACCGTCTCATAGAATATTTTCAGGAGCTTTTGCAGATGTTGAAGGAGGCCACAGCCTTCTGACGAAGTAAAGTCGGCTATGACCTTTCCTACATAGAGCTTCTGTGTTGGCAGTCCAGTCCAGTTTGTTGTCCAGCTGCACACCCAGGTATTTGTAGGTCTGGACAAATTCTACACCTTCTCCTTTGATGGTTACAGGAACTGGGTGAGTTTTAGTTCTCCTTAAGTCCACCACCATCTCCCTGGCCTTGGTGGTGTTCAGGTGCAGGTGGTTTGCGTCGCTTCATTGGACAAAGTCCTGAATCAACTCCTCCTCCTGCCCACTTCTGATACATCCCACGATTGTAAGTACAGTTTGACCTTTTAGTTTACGCACTTTTAGTTTCTATTTGTTGTGTAAAATGGGAAGATGAGTGTAATTTATAGATATACACATTATATATATATATATATATATATATATATATATATATATATATATACACATTTATATCACCTCAGTGAATCCAAAGCCCCACCCTCCACAGCTGCTGAAAGTACTGCAGTGTTCACCTTTGAATTGTTCGAGGAGATGGCGTCCCACATACCAGCACGCTGTCTCAAAGTTGGGGAATGGGGTGAGGGTTTTTACCTTTAACCGCTTCTCAATGTCATTCGCTCTAAAGAACAACAGAACTGTGTTAGAAAATATTCATTGCAAAATTTCAAAATCAATGTAACTGAATTTCAGACCTCATTTGCATCTCAACACTCAAGTTGTGGATAAAATGGCCGGAAAATGCTAAGCAGTCAACGGGAGTTAGAATTGCATTTATCCAACCTAAACAGATGTAAGAATAATTCATGAAAAAATACGAAACAACAACTGTCCATTTTATTATGCAACACATTATCATTTGTGGTTTTTGGATTACCTTAAAAGAGTAGGTTCAGGATGGCTTGTTTTACATAAGGGTTAGTTTTTGTTTTAAATTGTATCACATTACCACACACACACATATTATATATATATATATATATATATACATATACGTATATTCAATTCATATATATTCATATATAGTGTTCATACAACTCCCTGCCCACTCCATTAAGTGTTCACATGATGAAGTGGGCATGGCATTGGAAATAAGGTTAAATGGACAGGTGCTGGACAAAGTTGAAAGCTTTAGGTACTTGGGTTGCGATGTGGCTGGAGTTGGAGGAATGGAGGGCGAGGTATTGCACAGAATGGATCAAGGAAGCAAGGTCTTGGATGCTCTGGGAGAGTGATGAGTAACAAGAGTATGGATGATAAAAGAGGACTGTATGAGAGTGTGATTGTCCCGACTGTGTTGTATGGACAGGACAAACCGCTCCACCAGGGATGCCATCTCCTCTGCGCTTCACCTGAGCCTGACACATCTAGAGGAGAAGAACACCCATGTGCGGATGCTGTTCCTGGACTTCAGTTCAGCATTCAACACCATCATCCCACAACATCTGGTGGACAAAATGAGACTCCTGGGTTTCAACACCCCCCTGCGGAACTGGCTGCTGGACTTCCTCTGTGACAGACCCCAATCAGTGCGGATAGGTCAGAACAGTTCAGATGTCATCTACCTCAGCACGGGCTCCCCCCAAGGCTGCGTCCTAAGCCCCTTGCTGTTCACCTTGATGACACACGACTGCGTCCCTAGGTCCGCCACAAACCACATCGTGAAGTATGCTGACGACACAACAGTGGTGGGCCTCATCAGGGATGACAACGACCTGGCCTACAGAGAGGAGGTGGAGCAGTTGGTGGGCTGGTGCAGGGACAACAGCCTGGTCCTGAATGTCGACAAAACTAAAGAGATCATTGTCGACTTTAGGAAAAACCAGCCCAACCATGCCCCACTTTGCATCAACAACAAGGCTGTGGAGGTTGTCAGCAGTATCAAGTTCCTAGGGGTGCACATTACAAACAAACTCACCTGGTCCGTAAACACTGCATCACTGGTTAAGAGGGCACAGCAGCGCCTGTACTTCCTGCGGAGGATGAGGAGAGCCCACCTGCCCCCACCCTCCCTCATTACATTCTACAGGGGCACCATAGAGAGTATCCTGACCAGCTGTATCTCTGTGTGGTGTGGAGGCTGCAGCGCTACCGACTGGGGTAGTGTGAGGAGGGTAACGAGGACAGCAGAGAAAATAATCGGGACTACACTTCCCTCCATTCAGGACATTGGCCAGAAGCACTGCCTATCCCATGCTAAAAACATTACCGGGGACCCCTCTCACCCCCATCATGGACTGTTCACTCTGCTAGCCTCTGGGAAGAGGTACTGCAGTGTGCGGTGCAGGACCACCAGGCTCCGCAATAGTCTAGTCCCCCTGGCCATTAGACTGTTAAATGGTCAATCTAACATATAGTTAACTTAAATCTAAACGGCTGCTAATCTGACTTTTGCACTACTGGCAGTTTTTTTTATAGCTTGCCACTCCTTGCACATTGCTCTCTGCACTATTGTAATTACAGCGTTATTGTTACAGTGTTAATGTTACTGTGTACCTGACTTGTTAACCTGACTGCCCATTTTGCGCATCTGGTTAGCTACTCTTCTTGCACTATCGGCACTATGGTAAAATACTATACGTAGCCAAAATACAATACAACATTATTTATATCTGTACATTCAAGGAAACTGTGGGGGTCAGATGCATCGACATTTCGTTCTGTATACACGTGTACTAGAATGACAATAAAGTAGATCTGAATCTGAATCTGAATCTGAATGGTGCAGAGACTTGGAGCCTGAATGCAGATTTGAGAAGGAAATTAAATGTTTTTGAAGTGTTTGAGGGGTATGTTTGGAGTGACAAGATTGGATAGAATGTGAAATGAAATTGTGAGAGACAGAACTGGAGTCATAGCGAAACTGGGAAAGGGTGTGGATGAGAGGGTACTTGGTTGGTTTAGGCACATGGAGAGGATGGATGAGGAGCGAATGTTGAAGAGGAGCTACAGAGCAGAAGTAAATGGAAGGAGAACAAGAGGAAGGTCGCGATTGACGTGGATGCATGTTGTTATGAGTCCACTGCAGGAAAGAGGTCTAAATATAATGGAAACTAGATCTCTTATTGGCGATAGGAATGAGTGGGGAGGTGTTGTGAAAGGATAGTGGGATGTTTAGACGTGTTCTAAGGGATGGTCAGGGCATCTGTATGAAGCGGCAGGGGTAAACGAGTGAAAGCTGAGAGTGTGTTGAGAGTGTGTTGTGTCTCCCTGACCCGAGTGACATGGCCGCTTTCTTGTGTCTCGTTTCATCTGGAGGGACGAAAGGATGACCAACTTGGGTGCCAAGGTGCTTAACTTGTTTGGGTGTTTGGGCATTTGGGTGGGGCATGGTCCATTATTTTGTGTTTTTTTTTTGGGTATTTTTTTTCCTTTTTTCTTTTCTTTTTTGTGTGTATGTGTAGTTCTTGCTGTCGGTCACCCCTCTGGATATGACCAGGGTAGAAGATGGATAGATATATGAATATTTGATGGCATGTAGTGGGCATTCATCACTCTATATTAAAAGAAAATGATAAAAAGGAGAGATTCGAAAATGACAGAAGATGAGTCGTGGAATATACCGTAAATTCTGGACTATAAACCGCTACTTTTTTCCCAAATTTTCAACCCTGCGGCTTATTCAGAGATGCAGCCAATTTATGTAATTTTTTTAAAGGGCCGCCAGCGGTGCTCGAGAATGAGAGATAAGATTTAGACCAGTGGAATATACGTGCGGAGAAAGATCACAATTTATGAGCGTAAACATACCCTCATCGTGCAAATTGCACAAAATAAGGCACATGACGCAGCCACCATGTTAAAAGCATACGGGCATATTGCTGGGGTCTATTGAAGTAAGGGAGCGTGGAACGACATCATCATGATAAAATTTCTTTCCGACATTGAGATAGACAACTTAAATGTCTTTACCAAGGAGGAAGAAGCGGATGGTCTGCCGTGATTCTTACGATTACGTCATTTAATTCCTTGACAGACTAAATTGCAGGTAAGCGAGCGTCTTGTTAGTAGCGTGAGGCTACCTCCCAAAGGCACGGTTTAGGATGAAAGTTATATTATTATTATTAAAGCTTTGAAAACTCTCTCGATGTACCGTCTTTCTTTGTAATTATGTGTAATATGTATTTGCAACTGTATATTTTTGTAATGTATTTATTTGTATTTATTTGAGACACTTATTCTGCACGAGCAAATTAAAATAGAGGGGCGGAGCAAACGCCAACGCTGATGGGAAAGTGGGGACCGGTAAAGGTGAGTTTTTGTGGACACGGCAGAAAATAATGGATATATATTTTTCCCACCCTTACCTTTGGAAATACACTTTTTGTGTCTGCAACAAATTTTAAGTACCTATATCATTTTGGCGGCTGTAATTTTTGGACTGTGTGCTTCAATGAAGTTTCAATCGCAGGACTTGAAGTTTGGCTTGGATTAAATTTGGGTTTGTTTGATGTGGGTGCATGCGGCTTATATACAGGTGCGGCTTGTGTATGGACAAAATCGGTTTCCCCTTAAAATGTGATTGGTGCGGCTTATAATCAGGTGCGCTCTATAGTCCGGAATTTAGGGTATGTAAAACACAGTGCACATATACTACCTCCCGGAATCTGAGGGAATTCAACTGGAAGAATGTCGTCAGATTTTTTTATTACCCCAAAAATTAGGAGTGTTGTTTTCCCAGGTTCAACAACCATGCTGGAGAACATGTGGAGAGGTAGAGTTGACCACATACCTATATTTTGGCTTTGCCCAAGACTTGAAGATTACTGGGAAAAATTATGGTTTACTTTAAAGAAAAAATTGGGATATGAAACACCTAAAACATTCAAGGTGTTCTATTTAAGCCATCTAACAGAAGTAATACTACAGAGAAAGTATGAGTACTTGGTCAAAAAATTACTGAGAGCTAGCAAAAAAGTAATTACAAGATTGTGGCACAAACAAGATCTCCCCACCGTGGCGCAGTGGGTGTGCACAGTGGAGTTAATATTAGTTATGGAGAGAACAACATTTCGTATAAGAATACAAGAGACCCAATTTATGGGCAAAGGGAAAAAAAAGATAGACTATAGGGAAAATAAGGACACAACTTACAAAAAATGAAGACTGAACTTTGACAAATGTTTGGAACCTGGAAGATATTTCACAACACTGCAATGTTGTTTTTTTGTTTGTTTTTGTTTTGTTATGTTTAGTTTATGTTTAATTTTGTTTTGTTTTTTGTCTTAGAGCGATATGTACTTCAAAAACTACATGTTCCTGACCCCTGCTTTAAGGTTTAGATGAAGTAGTTAGCATATATAACCTGACGGAATGAACAAAGTCTGTCCCTGCTTCAGAGAGCATTTGTAACACTTGTCCACTTGGTCAGCAAAGAACATTTCACTGTGATTGGATGATGACCTCCAGCGCTCATAAAGAGAAAGGTTGGCGGAAGTTGGCTTGATGAGAAAAAATATCTGTTCCCCCTGAAAATACAACATTCATAACTTTAAATGGTGCCAAGTAGGGAAGAAAATCAAACGAAATAATCAGTTGTAACCTTTAAGACGTGGTACCAGACAGAGGCACCGCCACACTCAATGTGGAAATCAGTGTAACTGTCTTTGACACAGATCAGACAGTATTTTGTAACTTTTGGCTTTCCGAGAAGAGCATCTTCGGGCCAATAGTTTTCGACCCAAGACAAACGCTGCACAATTTTAGGACTCCCCACAATATCATTCATTCTGTTTGAGAGAAAACAATACAGTTTCCATGTTTAACTTTGTATTTCAAAACATGTGTATGTCCGCTGTGCATTATGTACCTTGAGTCAGAGATTTCCATATTAATTATATTCAACACTTTCTTTCTATCAGTACTGTAGTAATAATCAACAAATTCTTTAAGCTTCATCTTGCTATCAGTCTGTTTGGTGACATCAACGACATCAACTGTGACATCAGGACCTAAAATGTAGGGAAAAAAATGGGAGAATTACAATCATTATTAAATTCAAAATATAATCGTAAAGAATTAATGGACTTCATGTATATAGTGCTTTAACCAGTCACTGAATACCTCCCAAGGCACTTCACACTTTACCCATTCTCTCTCACACACACACACACACACACACACACACACACACACACACACACACACACACACACACACACCAATAGCAGAGTCAGACAACCTGTTATTGTGGGCAAAAATATATGAAAAATGTTTGCACAAGAATATTAGGATGGATAGGTGATATTTAAGGTAACATTTACAAATTAACGAATATATTTAATTTGTTAGAAATGTCAGGTTTTTTTCAAGACCTTCTGTACATCTGAATATTTGAAATAATACGTAAGTACAAGTTGTATGAATAACCTTTTAAAACCCATTTTTAATAATCTATGTAATAATCTTGTGTGGTGTTATGTACTGCTCATATTTATCCTTGTTTAATGCTTAACTGGCAGGTCTGTAAAAACAAATTTCTCCTTCGAGTCTAATAAAACTACAGATTTGGTATTATTAGGTACACACACTCTTGTCCAAAAAAGACCTAATTTTCAAGATGGCCTGTCTGATCAGGGGTCACCATGGCATCTTTTTCTAAAAAAAATTTTACAAACTGAGCTGATGCATTGTAAATCATTACAGCACACTTTAACTATTTTTCAGGACACATTTTTTTATATAAAATGTACACCTTTAACTTAATATTGATGCTCAAGGCCCACTTCTTTATATGGCATTTAATTAACTTTAATTCGGTTTAACTTATAACTTTTTACTGTCAGGTTACTTTTTATTTCATATATTTGTTCTGCAGTTGTTTTCATATCTATTTTAATATTTCAGTGTTTCCTCATTTGGGGGCCCACACTGGTAGGGTGTGGTTTAATGGCTGAAAATTCTGAAGCCATCTGTTGCCATCCTTATCAGTGTGGATAAGACCCCCTCTGCTCCCTCTCCTCACATGGTAAGTCTGGGCCATCATCACATTTCATTGCTATTACTATTTATTTTGTTTTTATGATATTTTAACCATTATGTGTGACTGTATTGTTTTTGGTTGTTGAGTGGGGATAAAGAAGGGGGTTTTAATTGTCTTAATGTATGATGAATGATTTTTTACAGCACTTTTCAGGCACTGTTTTGCCTGAAAAGTGCTCAACAAATGAATTTAATTTGATAATTTAATTTAGTTGGATAATTTGGATAACTCACTTTACACATTATAATTCCAATGTAGTTGTATAAAAACATTTAAGGGGATTTAATCCCTTTTTTTTCTTGTATTAAGGATATGACCATCACATTTTATTGATATTACTTTAGGCGGGTCAGTAGGTTGTTTGCAAGAGTTGGAAAAATGTGGCGTTGGTGTAACCTTCTGGTTCTGCCCCACAACAAAGTGCTGTCTATTTTCTTTTCAATGCGTTGATCCAGGAGACATTTTTTGTCATTAATAGTATTTTTTTAACTTGTATTAAATTAAGTTAACAAATACCTTACAAAAAACGCGAATGTCCCCAGACATGAGAATTCCATCCATCCATTATCTGCACCGCTTATCCTGAGTAGGGTCGTGAGGGTGCTGGAGCCCATCCCAGCTATCTTCCGGCAAGTACATACATGGTCGTATCGCACAAAGAGACATACAACTCACTCGCTCGTTCACACTTAGGGACAATTTTGACCTGTGTAACCTGACATGCATGTTTTGGGAATGTGGGTGGAAACTGGAGTGCCCGGATGAAACCTACGCAAGCACGGGAGAACATGCAAACTCCACAGAGGAAGGTTTGATCTCACGACCTCAGAACTGTGCCGCACACGCGCTAACCCCTTCTCTGCCGTGCTGCCCGACATGAGAATTCTCGCATGGGTAATATGATATTAGTAACTCAGGCATATTTAAAAACACATTTCAAGTGTTTTACCATGTGTCATTATAACTAAATAATTTAATTAGTAACCTTAAACGAGTTAGCAATGAATTCTTATTCATTACAGAAAGGGTTATAAAATTTTGCACAACATTGTCAAAATGATTCTACAATTTATTACCACTACAAAAAATTTTGTGTTTTTTTTTTGGCGGGGTTATTTATTTCCCTTTTATTTTCTTTGTTATTGTATGTGTGTGTCTTGCTGTCGGTCACCCCTCTTGAGGGATATGATAGATAGATAGATAGATAGATACTTTATTCATCCCCTAAGGGAAATTCACATTTCCAGCAGCATCCCTGAGCTGAGAACAGTACAATAATAAAGCCAAAAGAATACAATATACAAATACCCAGTGTGACGTGCAAATGCCCACTGTAGCGTGTTATATAGAGTAACTAAATAGTGCTACACAGAATACATATTGCAGTAAGATTCGGTAATATCCAATGTAGGTGGTGTGACCAAGGTAGATAGATAAATTACCACTACAGGTAATAGACAATGATTCAATGGTGGTTCCCACTCTCTTCGAAGTTTTCTCATATTGTATTTAGATTTTTTTGACATAAGTATACTCTTAAGAACAATTATCTACAATTTTTTGTACCAACTATAATAACCCATCTGGAGGGACAAGAAAATAGCAATGAAATCAAACATCAGACTCATGCAATTGCTGGTTACTTCCATCTTCCTCTACGCTTGCGAGACATGGAGTCTCACAGCGAAACTGGAATAGGCCTTGGAGATGTGATGCTAAAGGAAACTTCTAGGTATCAGCAACTTAGCCCATGTACAGAGTTGCTTTTTCATTGGTGCCCTGAGGACCAATGCGTTTAAGGGATTCGTGAACTATGAAACACAATTTAGCATTAGGTAAGCAATAGTGTAGCTTATTTAGGAGGTCAATGTTTTTTTTTAAGCAATCGATTGACTAATAGGTCCTTACAACGAGTTTGCCGCTTATTCCCTAATTATCCGAGAAAAAGCAATTGGTCCTTACAGCTAGTTTGCCGCTCGGGTTGTAGTAGTCAAAGGAAGAAAAAAATACAGTGCTGTTGTTGTGGATTGTTGTGGATCGCCTTGGACGAAAGAATGGCGTTCGTCATGCCAAGATTTCTTGGCAGGGAGCAGGCCATGTCAAACTGACCCAGGACATTTCTTGGAAGCAGAAAAACAGTTCCTGACAGTTATATAAAAGGTTACAAAACAATCAGTCCGTGGCACATGTACACGTGGCGTGTGCAGGGGAAGGGCGGAAAACTACCACTGATGTTGTTTTGAGGATACAAAAAGCCACCCGCCTCTTAGGACTGTGAGAGATTTCGAGATTCCTGTTACAATAAACAAACTCTCCCTCTGACGTCACGACTCCTCGCACCTTGTTTTTTTATTAGAATACTGTGGGACAAATCGGACTGTTTACACATTAAATCGGCGCCTCAACGTGGACAAGCCAAATTCTTGTTAAATCGTGCACGTGGTGTCGTCCGTAGGCAGGCCCAGGTTGGACGGCTGAGATACATTGAGTATATATTGAGTTGAGATTTTTGATTTTGTCCGGCATTGCGATCCTTCGCCCAGGGATTGGACAGCTGCCAAGTTTCGTATAGAGTCGGCGGTGTAGGTTTTGATAGGAGGGACGGTTAATTCCAGTCCGTATAATTGTCTTGAGATATGTGAAAAAGCGGTGATGAGACGTCATCATGGCTAAATTGACAGTTCAAAAGTGGACAATCTAGAGATAGTTCATACGGGAGTTACCTTGTAGGTATTTCCCTAGACTAAGGGCCCGGTCACACAGCCGTTTGCGTCTGAATCACGGCCAGAAATTTCTGCCCGTGAAGCAGACGATGTTGGACGCTTTAAGATCGCCATATAGACGAGATACAGCAGTGCTTTACACGCGGTCGGAAATTCACACGCGGTTGGCCGCGCGAAAAAGTTTTGCGCTGCTCAAAACTTTAGACCACGTGTTAACCGCGGGCGGCACACGAGGTAATGACGCGGAAATGACATGGAACGACGTGCTCTGGCCGCGGCCAGGGCGTGGTTACACATGGGTAGGACGCGAAATTTCAGCGGGTAATCGTGGGTGGAGCACGGTCATAGCATGTTCTGCGCCTGTATCGCGGTGTTATTACGTGAAATTAGCGTGTTACGCGTGTGACGGTCAAACGCCTTTCTCCGCGTATATACAGCGCGATTTGCCGAGCACACGTCAGTTGTGCTCGAGACGTCAAGGGGTGGATCCATGTCCACCGTAGTGACCTCGTCTTAATCCATTTTTATTTCTTGACATTTCTTTTCATTTCATAACAAGATAATAAAATAAAAATGAAAAACTATTACAATAACATATTGGCTTCTTCAGTGCCATAGCTTGAAATCTTGATCTGCACGGGACTGTGTCTTGAGCGGTTATGATTTCTACAGCCCGGTGTTATGCCGGCAAATGCATCCCTGCCGAGATTTGCATCCCCTCACTAGTACAACCACTTTTACCTCGTTTTATCTCACTTTTAGGGAATGTAATGGCGAACATATATCCAAATCCACTTCGTCTTGCATTTGTTGGGAATGTAATACAACATAAACCATTCCGTCTTTGTTTTTGTTGTGAACGTAATCGAACGGTAATGCACACCGTATATAAATCACTTTTGAGAACTGTTATGCACTCTACCGTAAAGCTTATTATGCAGAAATAAGCTTTATGGTAGAGTGCATAACAGTTTCAATACGAGCGATTTGAATAGAAAAAGGCAAAATAAACATGTTAACTGCTCAAAAGTGATTTGTATACGGCGTGCATTACCGTTCGATTACATTCACGACAAATACAAAGACGGAATGGTTTAAGTTGTATTACATTCCCAACAAATGCAAGACAAAGTGGTTTTGGTTATATGTTCGCCATTAAATTCCCTAAAAGTGATATAAAAGTGAGATAAAACGAGGTAAAAGTGGTTGTAGTAGCGAGGGGATGCAAATCTCGGCAAGGATGCATTTCTCGGCATAACACCGGCTCGGCAGCTTTTATACCCGTGGTCCACACGAGAAAATGACGCGGAAATGACGCGATGAGGAAGCGGAACAGTCGCCGGCGTCTGTTTTGCGGGCATACCACCGATGAACAGCGGGTTGGCCAATTTTGCGCATTTTCCATCGCGGGCAACCACGAGCAAAAAAAAACCCGCAAAATTTTACCCGCGATACAGACGCAAACGGCTGTGTGACCGGGCCCTTAGTTAGGGAGGTTGGCGTGCAAAGTGTGCTTAATAAAAGGTGCAGTGCAGGCCGCTTTGCCATTCTTGCAATCTGAAAGGTTTTTCCGATGTTAATTAATGGGCAGTTAATCAGATAGATAGATAGATAGATACTTTGTTCATCCCCGAAGGGAAATTCACATTTCCAGCAGCATCCCTGAGCTGAGAACAATCGAGAACAATCGAAAAATAACACGGGAGCTGCTGGAGTGGCTGCCATTCGTGACGGCGCCGGAAGAAAAGATTCAATTTGAATCATGTACAAACAAACAAACAATTGAATCATGTACAAACAAACAAACAAACAAAATATTCATGTTTCAATAAGTGGAGTGTTAATAAAATGGGGGGAAAATAATTTCTGATACTGATATAACCAGGTAAAACTAATTTTAAGTTACCTGTCCAAATGAATGTTGTGCCATCTCACCTTTCCCACTCTCTCTCCTCTCACTTTTCCCACTCTCTCTCCTGCAGTTGACTTGCTGCTGCTCGCTCCTGAAACTAATACTTACCTCTTTGTGTATTGTGCAGTCCCTTCTCAAGTTTCTTCATCTGATGTGATTGATTGGGTGGTGTTTCAGCCATTTACAAAGTGTGGGCATGTGTATATTTAAATAGGTGTTTGAATATGTATGTGCAACGACCCTCAATCATGCGCGACACAAGGGTTCACAGTTACTCACTAAACAATACAAATAGTCAAATATGTGATTATAATAATTATTATAATTATTGGTATCTGACCTATGTAATAAGTATATCCACAAGATTTTGTTATATTAGACATAAGAGTAAAGGAGGATTTGTAAAATGTATTTAATAGGGAAGATAAAGGGGTAGGAAAAATAAGCATGGTAGTATTATCAAGATAAAATCGCATAGAAAAAGCAATACAAAGAATGTGTGTGAACTATTAACGTGTTTCTCCTTTGCTCAGCAAAGTTTTGGCTTTTTGTGTATGCGTGAGTAAGGTTTTTACGTTTGGCTCGTCTGTGCGCCTTTTTTCCTTCAGTCCGGCATGTCGGAGCCTGTCTACGTTCATTTTTGACTGTTTCTAGATGTTTCTCTGCTCAGGGGGGTGAGTGGAGACCTCTCTCTGTCTGTGTTTTAACTGTTTGTGTGCCCAACGAGTTTGTGCGAGAGACGTGCAGGCGAATGAGATTCGTATTTTTTAGGCTAAGAAGTGTATGGTTAGAGCAAGGAAGACGTGGGAGACATAAATAAAAAGAGGAGTGACTATTTTTACACGCCCGCGGACACACATTGTTAATACAGAATGACTTTGAGCACAAAGTGGATATATTGATAAGAAAGATAGGATATTAAACGTTGCGGGAATGTGCGATTGGTGTTAATGAAAAATAGAGGACAGAGGAGATAAAAAACGGGGGAAAAAAAAAAAGAATTGAAGGAAGAGGTCTTATTCCGTTAAACTACTTAATGCTTGTGATAGGATCAAGTACGGGACAACGAGGGCCATTCCAGGGGGAGGAGTTGAGTCCACCCCAAAGGCAGGGATCAGAATGGAGATTTTCATTTTCAGCTGAAATAGCCAGCGTCCAGGAATAAACCAGGGCGGATGAATCCGGCCCGCGAGACAACACTCAGAGAAGCGCAAGAGAAAAACAAGCTGCAGGTTGAAATATGTCAACTTGATGTTGCCTTTCACAAAGACACTGTACTTGTATTTCTCTCTCTCTCTCTCTCTCTCTCTCGCTTTCTTTTCCACCCCTTTTCTCCCACTCTGTCTGTGTCTCTTTCACTCCCTGTGTCTCTCTTTTTCTCTTCCTTTGTTTCTCTTTGTCTCTTTCTCTCTCTTTTAACCTCTTTTGCTGTAACTTCCTTTTTTCCTTTTCTCTCTTTTCTTTTTCTCTCTTCATACCCTTCGCGCTTTCTTTTCTCTTTTCTCTCCTTCTTTCTATTTCTCTTTGGATTTCTTTCTTTCTCTCCCTTCCTTTCCCCCCTCCCTCACGACTTTTTATAATTTGTTTTGCGCGCTCTCTCCCTCTCTCTCTTTTTCTTTCTTTGTCCCGCCCTCTCTCCTCTTCCCTCCCTCTTTTTCTTATTTCTTTATCACTCTTTTTCTTTCTCTTTAATCTACTAGTCCGGCCCCCGACAGAATGTTTGTTCTATCGTGTGGCCCCTGAGTTAAAATGAGTTTGACACCCCTGACCTAAGATATAGGCCAAATATCCGGCCGCCGGAGAGATATACAGACCCTGGTCAGTTTCCCATTCTAATCAAGGGAAATAAAGGTCAATATATCCCCTGGCAGACACTCGACCTTGCTGGACTGATCTCCCGATTGCCAGACATACATTAAGGTGCTGGGAAGTGGATTCAACGGTTTGAGGAAGAGACTATTGGTAAGCTGCTAGCCATCGGCGATATCAAGTTAGTATCAGCGCAATGTGTAGGTGCTTCAACGATGGAGAACCTTTTGCGTCACAGCAACAATGGATGGATGGTCAATGTAATGGCGGATGGGACCGAATTTAACGCCTACCGAGCAGTAGTGTGGAGAGCACTACAGGATGAATACCCTGCCTAAATCGATCCAAAGGAATTAAAAGGTGAAACTCTCGGCGAAACTGAGAATTCAGCTTCATACATCCAAAGGCAGCTCAAACGATGGAAGCAGGAAACAGGGAGAAGTGGAGAACAGCCCTACACTTTCGACTCTGTTCCGCAATGCAGTCATCGGAGCCCTGCCAATACAAGTTCAGAGTAAGCTGGAAGATGTCGTAGGGTTAACCTTAATGCCATACAGGGAGTTCCGCAACCATGTTGTCCACGCCATTGAAAAATTCAGGAATGATCAACAAAGGCAGCAGGATTTAGAAAGAGCCGAACAACGGAAACTCACTCAAATGCAGCTCTCTGACCTTCAAAATAAAATTAAATTGAAAACTCAAGCACCTGTATTGGATCATCCCTTCCAAATAAGCATGACAGCTCCGCCTATTGCTCCATCAACCCAGCAACCGCTTTCGGTTGTTAATGTTTATCAGCAACAGCCATTCGGCCGGCGACCCTACAGAGCAGTGCAGGGCATAATGCCTGCCTGGGGTCGAGGTGTCCCAAGACAGAACAGACAAGCACCCACAGGCTAAGCGATTGTATGCTGGAAATGTCGTGGACCTGGTCACTTTGCGCGAAACTGTTCAGCAACCGGTCTAGGGGGTTGGAGAGAACCAAATGGGGGCCTGTCAAGGCAAGGTGGAGGATCGTCAGGTGCAGGTCCAAGATATTGGCACAAGGGGGGCCCAGAGAATCCTATAGGAGAGGCCCAATTCACAATTCATGCAGGGAAAACTGGCAGGGAACCAATAATCCAAGTCAAAGTTGAAGGCAACAAAATCCCAATGCTAGTTGACACCGGAGCTACATATACCTGCATAAGTTCAGAGTATGCCTCGAACCTCCCCATGTCCGGCAAATACATAAAAACAATAGGATTCTCGGGATCGAAACAAACCATTCCAATGACAGACCTAGTGAAAATCTCAACTCAAGAGGGTGAAATTATGATACCCATTCTTGTGTCAGATGAAACACCAGTAAATTTGCTGGGAAGAGACGCTTTGTGTAAACTTGGAGTTAAACTGTGGTGCACTCCCGACAGGGTGTATCTGGACAGAATTGGACTCAAAAATCAACTGTTACAAAAAAGCAAATGCACAAAGGTTTATTGGCTGGGAAATCTACAAGAGCCCGTAAATGAAATCATGAAAACCTGGGAACCTGTCATCAAAATACAGCTTCCAGAGGCATACAAGCCAACAACAGATGTATTATAACTCATCGTGCAGTATGGTCTACTGGGAAATATAGGACAAACAAACAAAGAATATGCGAATGGTGGGTATAAGTTGAGTGGACTAATTGGACGCGAGGTAGGAAACACGACAGTAAAGTGTAAGACAACTTGGGTGTTATCCTGGTTTCCGTACGCAAATATGGAACCTATATTTCCAGACAAAACAATATGGTTTGAAAATCCAGGTGTGCATGATCAGTCGTGCGAAAACATAACAATGACAATTCCGGATATACATTATTTCAAGGATCAATCAGTCACAATAGCAGACAGTTACTGGATGTGTGGGGGTGCAGTTTAAGGAACACGCTCCGACAAAATTGGATAGGACTGTGTACACTTGTGAGAATGAAAGTACCTGTCCATACAATGTATAAGGGGGTTTATGAGGTACTAAGAACTCCCGGAGACGCCAGAGTTAAGAGAGCATTTGTTCCGGATGGACGAGTATATCTAGATGCCATCGGGAAACCGAGAAGAATTCCAGATTAATTTAAAGCTAGGGATGAAGTTAAGTCTGGATTGGAATAAATACTTATCTGGATAACTCCAAATAAGAACTCAGAATGGATTAACTATATTTATTACAACCAACAACGTTTTATTAATTACACTAACGAGGCCTTTAGTGCAATAGGAGAACAATTACATGAAACATCTAGGATGGCCTGGCAGAATCGTCAGGCCCTCGAATTTCTCTTGGCCAGTAAAGGAGGCGTGTGCCATATGATAAAAGAGGAGTGTCAAGTCAAGTCATTTTTATTTGTATAGCCCTTAATCACAAAGAGTCTCAAAGGGCTGCACAGGTTATTGCACAGACTATTATTACACCATCCCCTGATCTGGAAACAACATGAGGGCAAGGAAAAACTCAAAAACCTCATCATGAGTAAAATGAATGCTGTACTTATATACCTTTAAATACAGCCGAATCAGGGAGCTTCACAAAAGCGATGTCAAAGATTCGTGAGTTAAGCAATGAGGTGACAGTAAATACTGAGAAGAACAGTATCTCCTTTGATTGGTTCACGTCTACAATTGGATATTGGGGTGGTCAATTGGCAAAAGGGGGATGAATGTATTGACAGTCGTAATAGTAATGTGTTTGTTGTGTTTTTGTATGATACCTATTCTAAAAAGAGGAATGCTTAAGACTTTTGGAGAACAGATGACAGTATTGGCTGGTAATAAGGTGGCAGAAGCTCAATTAGCACAGTTAGTGATTGAATATCCAAGCTTATTTCTTAGCGAGGAAGAACAGATGGCTCAACTGAATGCATCACCATGAATTTTTCCTGGCAGCGTCAACAATCAGGAAAACCTACACTAGGTGATGGAGCATCAGCGGAAAGAGACACATATGATGATCTGGACTAAATGCAATATCTAATAGTACTTTCGTTAGACACGTAATACACTATAGCGCGAGGAATAATTGCTACAACTATATTGGTTTCTAATTGTGATTCTCTTGTTGGTATGTCACACTGCCGTGGAGTAAGCTGCTGATTGAGATGGTCAGGATGCATTGTCGCTTCTGGGTTTTGGGCTGCATGGAAGCTGAGCGTGATGCCTGCTGGAATGGTCTCTCACTCCGACATCTGACTTCACGACACCCGATGACTAATACGGAGAAGCATGGTCTTCAAAATGTTCACGGGGGGACAGGCCTAAGGCCAATATGTATACTGAAATCATATTCAATCATGCACTCATATTGATATGTATCAACGACTATAATCCAATATGTACGGATAACAATGAACGCAGAGGGGGACTAGTGCATGGGTTGAAATGTTTAAGTCAAATGTTTAGAGTGCCCAAGATTTTTGTAAACAAAATGTTAACAACAAAAGTTAAATTAATTACAGCAGGCTGACGCGCTGGTTTTAATGTTACAATTCGGGTCATTCTGTCCGTGTATTAGTAGCTATGACAGGGTTCATTTTACCTCTGAAAAGTGATGGGTCCCGCGGACTCGCATGCTCAAAAATGTATGGGTCCCAACAGAGATCTTTGGGTCCCCAAAATTTAGTGTTATCGAGGTTGAAATTTTAAATCGGTGACAAATATATAATAAAAATCTATATATTCATTCAATTTTAATCATCACGGTTTATTGGTAATACAAATCAGTTATCACTTCAAGATTTTTCAGTTCACAACAATATTGTACATTATACAAAATAATATTGCTGAAATAATTATATTAATCCATATTTTCATTCAGTTGTAATCATCTGTTAATTGGTAATACAAAGCAGTTATCTCTTCAGATCTTTCAGTTCATATATTCTTCGTGGTCTGCTGTCCCGCCACAGTTGTAATGCCTTCTCAAGGTCCAATCCATTATCATCCTCCTCATAGCGTAACCAGGAATATAATTTAGTCCATTTTGGCATAAAAGTCCTTTTCTTGCTATGAGTATTCTTTTGTTTCTTTTCTTTCGTCGAATCGTTCGCTTGAACACACGTGTTTTCCTTGCCTCCGCGATCTTTCAAAGAATTTCCATACCTGTCAACCTCCACGGCTCCATGCCCATACAAAATGTTGTATTTTCCCTTACAAAATGATCTTACACCATATTTTCTTCAAATGTGTTTATTTATGTAATCTAACATGTTATGTTATATTGTACATGTGTTTCATATATCATATATATTGTTATTTAACATTTTGGTGTGAGATACTGAGTTGCTCGACATGAATGAGGTTTATTATAAAAAAGGTTCAAAAATCAAGTAGCTTGGACGTTCACCGTAGAAGGAAAAAATACATGCAAATATAATTAAGTAGAATAATACATTTTCTTATTAAAATTATTAATTCATTTTCTGCATCAAATTATTGTTGGTAATATACCGATTAAAGGGATAACCACAAACCTGTCTTTTTTTTCATTTTCTACTTTTCTACTTCCTTTTTTTCTTAATTTCCTTATACAACATAATTCATAATATCAATCATCAAAGCAAGTGAGCCGTTTGAGAGCCAGCTCTCTTTAATGAGTTGAGCCAAAAAAGCCGGTTCTCTAAAAAAAAGACGGACTTCCATTCACTACACAACTCGAACTGGTTTGACATGATTGATTTGCCGTTTCGTGATAGTCGGTGTATACTGGACGGAACCCATAATTGACAAATTTGCGTTTTTCCGTACGGATTTTCTTGTGGGTCGTACACGTTTTAAAATGCATAATAAATGTACTTTGTACGGCAAAAACGTACAGGTTGACAGGTTTGAATTTCTCCACCGTTTTTTTGTGCCGGAATTATTGCCGTTGTTATCATTTTCTGCATTATGTTTCGGCTTATTACTGACACTGAAGAAATTACCAATTTTGTGTTGATTTTCACCTTCCCTCGACGACACCCACCACAACAATGACGTGATGTCGAAGCGCCGAGGTCGGCGTGCAGACGAAAACTCGAACCCCAAGACCAAAACAACAATGGCGGATCTGCCTAACAAAAAGTTTGAAGTGCGGTAAATCTTTGTTAAAAAAAGTAATCGGGTAAAAATGACAATTTTTTTTGTCAAAAAAGTTGCGTCCCGGGGACGCACGTTGATTTGACACTATGCGTCCTCAGCAAAAATGATGCGTCTAGGACGCAGGGACGCGGGCAAACAAGAACATTGCTTTGATTTAATGTACTTTACCACTACTCTGTATTAATTTTTGGATTTTAATTTCCGTTCAGTGTGGGAGATAAATTTCCAAAGGGGGGATTGTTGTGGATCGCCTTGGACGAAAGACTGGCGTTCGTCCTGCCAAGAAATCTTGGCAGGGAGCAGGCCATGTCAAACTGACCCAGGACATTTCTTGGAAGCAGAAAAAATAGTTCTTGAAAATTATATAAAAAGTTACAAAACAATCAGTACGTGGCACATGTGCACGTGGCGTGTGCACGTGCAGGGAAAGGGCAGAAAACTACCACTGATGTTGTATTGAGGATATAAAAAGCCACCTGCCTCTTAGGGCGGTGAGATATTTTGAGATTCCTGTTACAATAAACAAACTCTCCCTCCGACGTCAGGGCTCCTCGCACCTTGTTTTTTATTAGTATACTGTGGGACAAATCGGGCTGTTTCCACATTACTGTCAAAAAGTATTAGTTCCCCTCCTGATTTCTGTGGTATTTGCATATTCATCACTCACAAACCTTTTAGATCATCAGACCGTTTTTAATCTCACAGAGACAACCCAAGGAAATACTAAATGCAGTTTTGAAAGTTTGATTCTGTTCATTAAGGCACAAAAAGTCTAAACCTATCTAGCCCTATGTGAAAAAGTAATCCTCCAACTCTTTGTCCATTCAAGGCACCCCCCCAAAAAAATCTAAACCTATCTGGCCCTATGTGAAAAAGTAATAGCCTGTATTTTCTCTCTCTTTTTTCTGGACTATTTCTTCTTCTTACCTGCTTTTAAGATTTTTCTTTTTTCCCTTTCTTCCTTTTGTCTATTTTTTTCTAGCTTTTTTAAAAACTTTTTTTTCTTCCATTTTTTCCCCTTTGTTCACCATTTTCTTTTTTCTTTTATTTGTTTCTTTCTTTTTTCCCAAGCGTTTTATTTCTTTTCTTTGCTTTTTCCTCTTTTCTATATTTTCCTGCATTTGTCATTTTCTCTTTTATCCCTTTTATTCTCCTTTTGTTTAGTTTTTTTTCTTAGCTTTTTACTTCTTTTTCATTTGTTTTTTTTTCCCTTTTTGCGCTTCAAGCCCACCTGTACCCCCATCCTCCCCCCAGAGTCAATTTGTGTAATAATGTTACATAAAGATTGTAATAGTACATACTAACATATGGATTAGAGCAACAAAAACAGTCTGAAGAGCCCTTTGGGAGCCAATAGAGCCAGCTACTTTTATTTAGCTGAGCCTAGAAAGCAGATTCGAGAAAAATTTTGCTGACTTTACTCAACTGCATGCAACTTCAACATTGCATTCGAAGTACTGCATTTAAAACACACCACCAAGAGAACCCCGGTTGCTTTGACCAGCACTGTAAGTTTGTCTGAATTCGATACTGAATTTGCAATTTGGATCCCTGATTTTAAGCGCTGGATATTTTCTTATGCGGGCAGAATATTGCCACCCTCATCCCCTTCACCCCACTTTGTAAAATCATAAAAATAACTGTGACTAACAACAGTTTTTGGAGAGCTGAGTTCAATTCCTCAGGCCACACAGAAAATTGATTGGCACCCCTTGTGTTGAATAAAGAAATCACTTCAAATGAATATGTTGGACAAAGTGAAGTAGGCTAAAAAATCTCAAGAACACATTTGACGTGCCACAATCCCCCAAAAAGTCCAGAGGAGACAGGATGCAATGTGTTAACTATGGCAATCTGACCTCTAAACAATCTAATGTCCCTTGTGGTGTTCCTCAAGGCTCTGTACTTGGCCCCCTTCTTTTTAGTATTTATATGATCCCGCTTGGTGACATTATCCGCAAGTATAATATTAGTTTCCATTGCTATGCAGATGACACTCAACTGTACAGTATGTGCCACTGGAAAAAACTGGACATTTAAGTTTTAGAAATCTGGAGGCTTGCCTTACTGAGATTCAAGGATGGATGTCAAATAATTTTTTACGCCTTAACCCAGACAAAACTGAAATGTTGATTATTGGTCCAGCTCACTGTCGTCAGTTGTTTTTAAACACTACCCTGAATCTAGACAAATGTAATATCACCCATAGTGACTTGGTCAAAAATCTAGGTGTTATATTTGATCCTAATCTGTCGTTTCAGTTACACGTGAAAAATATTACTAGAATAGCTTTCTACCACCTCCGTAATATTGCGAAGATTCGTTCGATGCTGTCCCAATCAGATGCAGAGATTTTAATTCATGCGTTTATTACCTCTCGGCTTGATTACTGTAATGTATTGCTTTCTGGTCTCCCGATGTCTAGCATTAAAAGTTTGCAGCTGGTTCAGAATGCGGCAGCTAGACTTTTGACTAAGACCAAAAAGTTTGAGCATATTACTCCTGTATTGGCCATCTTGCACTGGCTCCCAGTCCACTTAAGATGTGACTTTAAGGTTCTCTTATTAACATATAAATGTTTGCATGGGCTTGCACCCTCTTATCTCTCCGATTTGATTTCCCCCTATGTTCCTGCACGGAGTCTGCGCTCGGAAAATGCCGGTCTACTTGTGACTCCGAGAGCCAAGAAGTCTGCGCCCTGCCTCTGGAGATAAGATCTGCCACCTCAACGGAAGTTTTTAAATCTAGGCTTAAGACACACTTCTATTCCAAAGCGTATGATTGATGCCCACCTCATATTCTGTTTTGTCCTGTCTTTTTCCGACGCCTGCCTGCCTGATACGAAGGAGAAGGATGATTTGGGATGGGTCAGCGGACCGGCATCTGACCTGCAGCATGTCAACCCCTGCATTTACCAGCTGGCAGAGACGGGAGGCAGCGTCGTGGCCGTCATAGACTTTCTGGACTGGTTTGCAGGCTGGGGGCGTCGTTGATGTCATGCACTTTCCGGACATTTTCAACATCTTACCTTATGTTTACTATTATGTGTACAGTAATGCTAATTGTAATTCACCCTGGTCAATCCTGGAAGGGGGATTACCACATGTGAGGTCCTTTCTCAAGGTTTCTCTTCTCCTCACACTGAGGTTTTTGAGAATTTCCTTGCCCGCATGCTGGTTTAAGATCAGGTAATTGTGTAATTTTGTAACTGTAATCCTGTGCAGTCCTTTGAGACATTTTTGTGATTAAGGGCTATATAAATAAATTTGACTTGACTTGACTTGACTAGAAGAAATTAGAAAAAAAGCGATCTATCTATCAGTCAGGAAAAGGTCGCAAAGCCATTTCCAAGGCAGTATGGCTCTAGCGAACCACAGACCGGACCAAAATCCACAAATGGAGAAGACTGGGAAAAGTGGCATTCCCAGGAGTGGTCGACCATCAAAGATTACTCGGAGGATGCAAAACTGAGGAGACAAAAAACTTGAAAAACATTCAAGGAACTGTAGGCCTTGCTGGCCTCAGTTAGGTCAGTGTTCATGACTACACTACAGTGGGACCTCTCTACTTCGCGGTTCCACGTTCGCGGGTTCAGAGCTTCGCGGGTCTAAAAAAACGTGGTTCCACGTTCGTAGATTCAGAGCTTCGCAGGTCTAAAAAAATAATAATAAAATAAAATGATTAGGAAAATAAATAAATAAATTTATTTTTTTTAAACATCTTTGAACGGGCGTCGCTACTTCGCAGATTTTCACTTTTCGCGGGTGGTTTTGGTCCCCATTAACCGGGTCTAAAAACAATAATAAAATAAAATAATTTCCCCCCCCAAAATATATATATATATGTATATATACATATATATATATATTTTTATTTTTTTATTTTTGAAGGGGCGTCGCTACTTCACGGATTTTCACTTTTCGCGGAGGGGTTTTGGTCCCGATTAACCGCGATAACTGAGGGATTACTGTATAAGAAAGACACTGGCCAAAAATGTCATCCATGGAAGAGTTCCAAGACAAAAACAATTGCTGTCACAAAAGAACAAAAAGTGATCTCAAATTTGCCAAATTATCCTCAAGACTTTTAGAGAAACCTTCTGTGGACTGATGAGTCAAAAATTGATTTGTTGGGCAAGTGTGCAGCCCGTTAAATCTGGCATGAAAATGGCTAGCATTTGATAAAAAGAACATGATGCCAACGTTAAAGCATGGTGGTGGCAGTATGATGGTCTTGGGCTGCCTTGCTGCCTCAGGACCAGGTTGACGGAATAATAAATACTGATTTTCTTTCCAGAAGACCCTAAAGGAGAATGTCCGGCAACTAACTAGTTCACCCCTGAATTGCTCAAAAAACAAACAAAATGAAGTCCGGATTTCCAATTGAGATGCTGTGCTGTGACCTTAAACGGGAAGTTCTTGCTATAGAAAACATTACAATAATGCAGATTTTAAACAATTTTGCCAGTGTCTGAAACTCATAGGAAAAAGTTACCGGACACCAGAGCAGACAACTCTGAAAAGTTGCCTGCCCAGCCATAAAGTTGCCTGCCCCACTTTTCACAACTTGAAACACAATAAGATGACTAATCGCAAAAAAAAAACCCCATTGTATTAAGGATCAGAATACATAACAGAACAACACTTTAAAATTAAGTTTATTATCAATCTACTTTTGACATCATTGCATGTACCGTAAATTCCGGACTATGAGCCGCTACTATTTTCCCAAACTTTCAACCTTGCGGCTTATTCAGTGATGCGGCCAATTTATGTAATTTTTCTAACGGCCGCCAGCAGCGCTCGAGTACAAAAGGTAAGATTTAGACTGCAACTTCTTAGTTTGTGCACAAATTAATTTAGCGTAGACATATCCTCATCATGCAAATTGTAAAAGAAAGGCACATGATGCAACTTTGAAGCTGAACGCAATCGAGCAGTCCGACATAGAAGAAAACAGCTACCGCACAAAAAGTTTACTTTGCGAGCGTGATGCTAGCGTGTTTTGAATAAGGGAGTGTGGAACGACGTCTGTATGACAAAGTCTCTTTCCCATACTGAAGGAAGACGACTTTATTGACGTCAGTTATAAGGAGGAAGATGAGGACAGTATACCGTGCTTACTATAGGTACGGCATGTTTTCTTAACAGAGCTGATTACTGTGTTGCGAGCGTGTTGCTAGTAGGCTTTTGCTACCCCTTACAGGCACGGTTTGGGATGAAAGTTATAATATTATTAAAGCTTTGAAAACTCTCTCGGTGTACCGACTTTTTTTGTAAATATGTGTAACCATGTATAATATGTATTTGCAAGTGTATATTTTTGTAATGTATTTATTTTAGAAACTTATTGTGATATGTTTTGTACGAGCAAATGAGAAAGAAGGGGCGGGGCAAACATGGGCTGACGGGAAGTGGAGTAAAGGTGAGACATGTATGTGGACGCGGCTGACAATAGTGGATATATATTTTTCCCACCCTGACCTTTGGAAATATACACTTTTTTTCCTTGGATTACTTTCAACGGTCACCCGGACTCTGCAGATCTGCATTAAATTTTAAGTACCGGTATCATTTTCCGTTCATATTGCCGGCTGTGTTTTTTGGACTGTATCGGGTATGGGTTAATTTCGTGTTTGTATTGCGTTTTTTAAATGTGGGCGCATTCGGCTAATATACAGGTGCGGCTTGTGTATGTACAAAATCGGTTTTCCTCCCGAAATGTGGTGGGTGCGGCTTATAATCAGGTGCGCTCTATAGTCCGAAATTTACCATATATGACATCGCTGTTTTCCATCTGCCATCAGTATGAACCTGTATTTACTCATCTTCATTCATGCAATTTTGCGTTGCGTCGTCTGCTACAATCCACGTAAACTCATCTTTCCATGATGCTTTTAATGTACGTTTACGTTTTGTAGCGTCATCAATTTTGTTAGCTTCTTTTGCATCTTTCTTCTGGGGCTGAGGTTTTGGCTTGATTCCGAACCACTTATCAATTTTTCTTGTGTTCTCTGTGCGTCTACTTTGGAAAATGATGTGCAAATGAACGACCTTATAATGCTCGGGAAAGTCCGGAAGCACAAAGTGATTCAATGCAGGCTTCCGATTAGCTGCCGAGTATGCAAATGGACAAACGAACAAAAATTCAGAAATTTCCAAACCGAACAAAGATTTCGAAATCGGAATAAAGCAAAAATTTGATTTGAAAAAAAATATTTTGTGTTTTTTTTTTTTGTTTGCTTTTTTTCTTGAAAAAGTTGTCGGCCACCCCGGCGGAGATGTTTTGTAGAGATCTTTACGCCCGACGTAAAAGAGGCAGGCCCCGGGCGTCCAGGCAGACGTTATTTCAGACACTGATTCTGCAAAGAAGAGTGGTCCGAAATTCCTCCACAGCGTTGTGAAAAACTCATTACCAGTATTGTAAACGTTCAATTTAATGCTGCCAAAGGTGGACTAACTCGCTATTAGGTTCAGGGGGCAATAACTTTTTCACATAGGGCCGGATAAATTTGGATATTTTTTGTGCCTAATAAACTGAATCAACATTTCAAAACTGCATTTTGAATTTCCTTGGTTTGTCTCCGTGTGATATTAAAATGTATTTGATGATCTGAAACTTAGGCGACTGAGTGGTTTGTGCGCTCGTGGCACAGATCTGTGGTCATGGGTTCAAATCTAGCTACCAGCCTTCCTGTGCGGAGTTTGAATGTTCTCCCCGTGCTTGCGTGGGTTTCCACTGGGCACTCTGATTGCTTCCCACATTCCAAAAACATGCATGTCAGTTTAATGGGCCGGTCCAAATTTCACCTAGGTGTGAATGAGCAAGTGAGTTGTTCTGTCTCTGTATGCCCTGCGACTAGGGTCACCTGCCCGAAGGCATCCGTGATGGGCTCAAGCACCCCGCAACCCTACTGAAGATAACCGGATAATAGATGGATGGATCTGAAACCTTTATGATTGATAGATATGCAAAAACACAGATATAAAAAAACAAACTCGTGCCTATTTATGGATTGAACAACCTGTCATAAATATCTGAAATGCTAAGCTTTGGTCCTAACTGTGAGAAATGATTCAAGTCAATTGTATTCTTACCCACATAGTTTTCCACGTCACTTATGTAGAAGGTGGGAGATGGCATAGACATGTCCAAGCCATCCTTTTTCTGAACAAAGATGGGTTCATCAAAGCCGTTCTCCTCCAGGTAATCCATTGTGAGTTGTTGTCCACTTAGTTTAACTATAATATCCTCAGCACTAGGTAAGACAAACACAAGCACAAAGATACATGCACACAAAAAGCTCTTAATTATTCAGTTTTGGGCTTATTCCTAAAATCCCAAAGTTTAAATATTCAACTCATTCTCAATTATATTTCAAAACTCCAAAAACATAAATAATTTTTCACTTTATACGGTCCTTTACATCTCCAAAGGTAAACCTTAATGAGCATTTTTTGAATTAGTTAAAATTACACTGCAATACATTACCTTACTCAATTGGATATGGAATTTTATCAGTACAAAAGTCTATTATTCCTGTTTAAAATTTATAATGTTAACGACTTTAATTGATTGGGCGATATAAACCATCTAATAAGCAAATAGAATTTGTTTATTTAGTTGAGCATTGGCTATATGAAAAAAAAACATCAGTTGATAATGATAGCAATAATTATCACGTCTTTTTTTCCCCTTCCGCATTTTAATTCTAATGTTTGCCCCTGAGTGAAAATTGACAAACTCCAAAGCTGCTTTAATGAATCCTTAATGTCAGAAGGAAAGAAAGCAAATGATGAATGGTGTCGAAAGATAGGAGTGAACTTTGAGGAAAGGAGAAAAGTGTTCTGGAAAGAAGTGAAAAGAGTAAGAAACAGTGAGTCTGGAAAGGAAGAGAAAGTGAGGAGTAAGGAGGGTAGATTGCTGGTTAGCGGCAGTGCAGTCAGGACGATGGGAGAGAAGTGAGAGTCGAGGCGATCGATGGTATGGAGAGAATGCCTGTGTTGGGTGATTTAAATGTGAAGCTTGTGGAAACATTGGAGGTGCAAGAGGCAGTGAAAGAAATGAAAGGGGGGAAGGCACCTGGGTTGGATGGTTGTACTGCTGAATGCCTGAAAAAGGTGGCACAGCTATGATTGACTGGTTAGTACGCTTGCTGAATGTATGCTTTTTAAGTGGTGTGGTTCCTGTTGATTGGTTTAGTGCATGTGCGGTGCCATTGTATAAGGGTAAAGGTAATAAGTATGAATGTAACAATTCGAGAGGCATCGCTTCCGGGTTTTGGTGGTGTGACACTTTTTAAATCATCGTGGATTTAGTAATAAAAACGGGTAAGCTGTATGGAAGAGTCTTGATTAAGAGAGTGAGAGAAAGAACGAATGAGGTGGTGATGGAGGAGCAAAGTGGTTTCAGGAAAGGAAGAGGATGTGTGGATCAGGTGTTTGCAGTACGACAGGTGTGCGAGAAATATTTTGCAAAAGGTAAGGATGTTTATTTGGCTTACATGGACTTGGAAAAGGCTTATGACAGAGTTGATAGAGAGGCGTTGTGGCAAGTGATGGTGATGTATGGAATGTGTGGAAAGTTGTTGGAAGCAAGAGTTTTTATATGAACAGCAGAGCATGTGTAAGAGTAGGGAGTGAGACATGTAAGTGGTTGCCTGTGTTGACTGGTGTGAGACAGGGGTGTGTGATGTCACCATGGCTGTTTAATGTGTACATGGATGGTGTGGTAAGAGAGGCGAATGCAAGAGTATTTGGCAGAGGTGTAGAGATGATGGACAAAAGTGGAACAGTGTGGCAGGTAAATCAGTTGTTGTTCGCAGGTGACACAGCGCATGTGGCTGATTCTGAGGAAACATTGAGAAGGTTGGTAACAGAAGTTGGAAGAGTATGTGATAGGCGTAAGTTACGCGTCAATGTTGGGAAGAGTTCACGTGATGGAGTGGGCATGACGTTAGAAATAAGGTTGCATGGACATGTGCAGGAAGAAGTTGAAAGCTTTAGGTACTTGGGTTGTGATGTGGCTGCAGTTAGTGGAATGGAGTGCGAGGTATTGAGTGAATCAAGGAAGCAAGGTTTTGGGTGCTCTGGGGAGAGTGATGAACAACAATGGTATGAGTATGGATGTTAAGAAGGGACTGTATGAGAGTGTGATTGGGCCAACTGTGTTGTATGGTGCAGAGACTTGGAGCCTGAACGCAGATTTAAGACGGAAATTGAATGTTTTTGAGATGAAGTGTTTGAGGACTATGTCAGGAGTGACAAGATTGGATAGATTGAGAAATGAAATTGTGAGAAACAGAACTAGAGTAGTCGTGGAACTGAGCAAGCGTGTTTATAAGAGAGTACTCGGTTGGTTTGGACACATGGATGAGGAGTGAATGTTGAAGAGGATCTACAGAGCAGAAGTCAATGGAAGGAGACCAAGAGGAAAGCCGCGATTGACGTGGATGGATGGTGTTATGAGTGTACTGCAGGAAAGAGGTCTAAATATAATGGAAGCTAGAGCTCTTGTTGGTGATAGAAAGGATTGGAGAGGTGTTGTGAAAGGATAGTGGGATTGTGGACGCTTTCTTAAGGATGGGCTGGGCACCCGTATGATGCGGCAGGGGTAAACCAGTGAAAGCTGTCGGGCCCTGCTGTTGAACAAAAGAGTGTGTTGTGTCACCCTGACCCGAGTGACATGGCCGCTCTCTGTTGTCCCATTTCATCTGGAAGGACGAAAGCATGACCAACTTAGGTGCCGAGGTGCCTAACTTGTTTGGGTGTGGGCAATTGGGTTGGACATAGTCAAAAGATTTTGTGTGTGTTTTTTGCTATTTTTTTTCCCTTTTATTTTCTTTGTTATTGTATGTGTTTGTCTTGCAGTCAGTCACCCCTCTTGAGGGATATAACCAAGGTAGATAGATAATGTCAGAACAAAGAAGCATGGTGACAAACTATGACACAGCATTTAAGAAATATGAGTAACATTAACAAAAACTATATATTCTCAGAGAGGTAGCTGGATGAATGGATAGACAGATAGATCCTTGCTAGCTGGCTCACTCTTGGAAAAAATGTTTTCAGCTGGCCCAGTGTTTGTTGGGCCCAGTGCTTGTTGAAGGTAGCGACTCGTTTGGGGCAAAATTGTGTTTTTCCTTGACCTTCTAGCGGGCAACACTGTTTTTAATGGTGGAATAAGTTTGTTGTGTTGCCCATCTCGGTTGGCAAAGTTTGCAGTGTATATCGCAGCTCTGTTTTTTTTGTTTTTTTATTAGACTCTAAGTAGCCAAAATACAGTAAGACCTTAAATTAATGGGGACCAAAACCACCCGCAATAAGTGAAAATCCGCGAAGTAGCGGCGCACCTTCATAATTTTTTTTTTTTTTTTTTCAAAATTATTATTTTTTAGATCCGTTTAATGGGGAGCAAAGCCAGCCGCAAAAAGTGAAAATCTGCGAAGTAGCGACGCCCCTTCAAAAAGAAGAAAAAAAAAATCTCATTTCATCTCATTATCTGCACCGCTTATCCTTATCTTTCGCGAGCGAGCCCCTAACCCGCAGCGCGGGTACTTTCGGGCGCGATACGCACGACACCGCGACGGCCTGTCGAAAGCGCAGCAGAATGCGCGTTCACGCGAGGGGGGGGGGATTTTGTACGGGAGTCGGATTTGGGCACAACACCGGCGCGCGGTTTTGGTGCGGCTTCCGCATCACCGCCGTAATGCATAATAGTCTTTGAGATCCCGTCAGCAAACACGAGCTTTAACGTGCGCCACGAGCACCATGCTAAACCGGGAAGGCTCTCGACTTACTCTGGCCGTACTGATGTACTGGTAGCCCACGGCTGCCACTGCTGGGTCCACGCGGCTTCAGCTTCACCGCCCCCTAACCCTCACAGGTCCCCCTACCCCTTTCCCCCCCCATCGAGGGCCGTGTAGAGCCATCGCGGCCCGAGCGGGAGACGTGACATTGATGACTTTTTCATCCGCGTTAACAAATGCATTTTGTACGATTGCGCTTCATTGTTTAAATAAACGCATTATATAGACCACGATCGCCCAATTATTTTAATTAGCTCGCTTTATGGTTTCAATAAGCGTATTATATAGAATACGATCGCTTTTGTCGGAAGCGCAGCAGAATGCGCGTTCACGCGAGGGGGAGGATTCTGTACTGATGTCGGATTTGGGCATAACACCGGGAAACGAGAACGGCGCGCCGTGCTAGGGTCGTCGGCCAAGGGGGATTCCCGCAAAAAGTAGCGACGCTCCTTCAAAAAATAGTAATAATAATAAGAAGAATTTTTTTTTTTTTTTTTACCATTACAGACCGCGAAGCTCTGAATCCGCTAACGTCGAACCGCGAGGTAGCGAGGTCCCACTGTACTGCCAAGCAATTGAAGATGAGGGGCTCCCTTATTTTCCCCGGTAGACGGGTGGTAGTTGCAGTTTGAATAATCGAATTTTCTTGGAACTTTTATTGTTTGTCGCAGTAAAAATTGTGACAAATGTTGACGATATAATTTTATTGCCTAGGTCTACTTTATATCAAATGTTGGCGAGGAACATTGGAATACTGGTTAGCACGTCTGGCTCATAGTTCAATGGTTCTGGATTCAAATACAAGTAATGGTGGGTGATATGGTAACAAGTCATACCACAATATTTAAAATGTCACAATTGATAGTAAGAATATCAATGAAAATGATGATGATTTTAATGGGGGTGGATGACTTGTTAGCATGTCTGCATTAGTTTTGAGGTTCTGGGTTCAATTCCAGCAGCTAGCCTACCTGTGTGGAGGGGTGGCTCCAGAAAATCTGGTTTACTCCCTCATCACAAATCATGCGTGGCAGGCAGATAGGCGTGTAAAAATTGTCCCAAGTAATGACCGAGTAGTTGTATGGTTGTCTGTCTCTGTGTGCCCTGCGATTGGCTGGCAGTCCAGGGTGTCACCTGTCCACTGCTCGGACTCAGCTAGGATGTGCTCTATCACCCCCTGCGGCCATAGAAGGTATTTATTTCAATATATATATAATACGGAAATATTTTATTTAATACGATTTAAACTTTTAACATGCACTAAACCAATCCAGATTAGAGGTGAGATCGGGACAAAAAAAAATCCCTCCCAATCTGACCCGGTCCGCGGGTATTTAAGCCATGACTATCCAAAACCCAACTGATAAACTTGATTTGAGGGACGGGGCCCGAAGTAACCCCGAAGCTGCACTTTGGCGCCGTCCGTACTTCAGCGTCTAAGTGTGCGTTTCGGCGCCAGAGTGCATGCTTCTGCTGAAGTATGGAGCTTTATGTTTACTTCGGGCTCGGCCCCTCAAATCAATTGTACACTTGAGTGTTAAGGTACGTCCTGTGAAGTGCTGCGAAGTGCAGTGCCTAAGTGTGTTACTCAAGGAAATAAATAGCCACAGAAAACAATTGTATTCTGCAGATTACAAGATGAAAATAGTGAAATATGCAGAAAAAAACTGAAAGAAAGTTTGTTAAGCTGGTATGGTATTGGTGAGAAGCAGAAATGACATCTGATGTAAGCGACGTAGAGGTGGAAAGAGAAAGTGGCGCATCTTCTACCGTGACACAGAGGATAAAAACTTGATTTGGAGTTAATCTGATAGTTTGGTAAGCATGTTCTTTATGATAGTGTTATCTGAATAATATGACTTCCACGCCGAAGCGCAGCGCCGAAGAGCCGCGCTGAAGTATGTGACTCAAGTCCAATTACGGTCATTTCAGAACAAGATGACTTAAGTAAAAGTAAAAAGTAGTCATCTAGATATTAACTTGAGTAAAAGTAAGTGCAGCGAACAGCGTGCATGCAGTGCAGATTCCCCTGAAACACAAAAAAAGGTGCAAGAGAAGCCCGGGGCGAACTTAATCATTGACATTCCATTCCAATGCCCTGCACCCAAGATCTTACCTCTTATCTAAATTAAAGTAAGAATTGGTGATTGAATATTTAAATCTATAACTAACACTAAAATAAATACAACTATAGCACACCGTTATTATAAACATCTCTATGACATTCCGATTGCTTACATTTTCAAATCATTTACAATCGGAATTGCTATCAATTCATTTTGAACGGGTTTGCAGGCTTCTCAGGCAGTCCTGAGGTGCTACTCTGTGTCAAAAGGGTAACACTTAGTTCATCGTGGATTTAGTAATAAAAACAAATCTTGGGCTATTTCTCATCCCATGTTGTGATTATCCATCCATTATCTTCCGCTTATCCGGGGTCCAGACCCCCCTTATCCTCCAGCCAATTATTCCAGCTCATCTGATGGGAGGGGTTCCCAGGCCAGCCAGGAGACCGAGTCTCTCCAGCGTGTCCTGGGCTGTCCCCAGGGCCTCCTGCCGGTGGGACATGCCCGGTACATATCCAGAGGGAAGCGACGAGGAGGCATCCTTATCAGATGCCGGCGCCACCTCAACTGACTCCCTGTCAATGCAAAGGAGCAGTGCCTCTACACAGAGTCCCTCCAGGATGTCTGAGCTTCTCACCCTATTTCTAAGGGAGAGCCCAGCCACGCTGCAGCGGAAACTCGTTTTAGCCACTTGTATCCAAGATCGTGTTCTTTAGGTCATGACCCACAGTTCATGACCATAGGTCAGGGTAGGAACATAGATGGACTGGTAAATCGAGAGCTTTGCCTATTGGCTCAGCTCCCTCTTCACCATGACGGACCGGTACAGGGTCCGCATGACGGCAGACACCGCAACGATAAGTCCGTCGATCTCCCGTCTGATCCTACCCTTACTCTTGAACAAGACCACAAGATACTTGAACTCCTCTACTTGGGGCTGGATCTCATCCCCAACTTGAAAGGTGAGAGCTGAAGATCACAGCCTGAGGAAGCCAAACGCAGCACATCATCTGTAAAAAGCTTGGATCACCCACCTTGCCTATGGGGGCACGAAAATGGTGCACTCTGGCTCATTGTCCCCTGCCTCCCTCGAGATGTGGGCAAAGTTCTGCCGGAGGTGTGAATTGAAACTCTTTCTGACAGGAGATTCTTCTAGCCGTTCCCAACAGACCCTCACAACACGCTTGGGCCATCGGAGCACACTCAAAACCAGCTTCAAATTCAAATGTTTATTGTAATATGCACAGTAAAGAACCACATTTCCCTGCACAATGAAATTCTTTCTTTGCTGCCCACACAATTGCCAGCATGAAAAAAAAACTAAGAAACTATATGCATGTATACATAAAAGAATATTCCGAATATTAAAAAGATAAAATACAAGATTAACCTAAGATGAGTTAAGGCATCAAGATAAAAATAAATATAGAACACAGTTGAAAGTGACTGTAGTGCAAGAATAGTCCAAGCAGGTTTGATGAAACTACAAAGTCGATCATCGAACTGCGGCCTAGGGTGCCCTTGTGCCAAGTGCACATATGGACACCCTTATTTCTGAACATGGTGTTTGATGTGAACAAGCCATGATGGGCACAGAATCCCACTTGGGTTTAGGTCAGGAGGGGCCGTTCCCAATCACGCTCCTCCAGGTCTCACTGATGTCCCCCAGAAGTACGAGGGAGTCCCCAGTGGACGCGCTGTCAAACACACCCTCTGAGGACTCCAAGAAGGGTGGGTACTTTGAACTGCTATTTGGTGCATAAGCTCAAACAACAGTCAGGACTTGTTCCCCCACTTCGGAGGGAGGGTACCATCTCGTCTACGGAGGTGACGTGGCGCAATTAATATGCCCACTACCAGCAACTCCAGAGTGGAAGAGAGTCCAACCCCGCTACCCAGTTTTAATTCATTGAGCTCACAATATCTCTGAATCAAATATGTAGAAACATTACTACCCTTAAAAAATTCAAGTAAAATAGTGTTGTAGACCGCACACAATATTATGTTTTATTAACTACATAATTAAATTATCATCAATGTTTAGGAAATACTTGATTAATATTTTGAATTTATAGTATGTGGCTATTTTAAAGCAGTTTTAGGGTGTCACTTATATGCGATGTAGGCATATAAGAAATACTAATGTTTAGTTTTTTTAGATTATGATCATATTTGACCTGGGTCATGCATTTGTCCCAGTTGTTTTCCAGCTAAAATGCCCATGCTACACTCATCTTGCTTGTAATGTGTTCCAATTTAGATGATTATTTTTATATTATTTATTATTATTACTATTTTAGTAGGGGACAAAAATTCCGACTGTTGCCTTTCAAAAGATACCAAAACCGTCCAGATTCCCAGAACGGTTCAAACAGAATCCAATATACTTGGATTGAGGTTTTAGGTAAATTTTACTGGATTCTTAAAATGTTAAATTTACCGGTAAGTAAAAAGCGCCTTCTTCTGGTAGGCTTTGTTAGGGTTGCTATCTATAAATCCTTGAAAAAAAAAACAAGTGTAATGCAATTCCCCAATCACACTACGTCACATCGCAATGTTGATTACATTTCGGTTATACATGCAGCCCTAGTCAAAATCATGTTTACCTTGGGAATGTTCTCCTACGGAGCTCCTTTATGAAATCTTGACTCCCATTCTGGACAGCTTGGATATCGGTGCTTTGCCAAGCATCTTGTTTGTTCCAATGCATTTTCCTTTTCACTATACACAAAAAAGAAAACAAATGTTATTTTTGATTTTTTAAGGGACAGAATGACGCTTAATGCATATTTAGACATCATTATGATTTTCTCCTGAAATAAATTCAAACAAGAAATAACAGTTATTGATTTCCACTCCACAAACTTCTACACACTCAATCAGACCTAGGGACAATTTGGGCTTGCTAATCAACATTCAATGCATGTTTTGGAATGTAAGAGAAAACCAGAGGAAACACACGCAGGCAGAGAGAGAACATGCAAACTCCACACAGAAAGGCCAAAGCCTGATTGAACCCAGAACCACAGAACTATCAGGCATACATGGATGAACGAGATTCCCACTGCCCTAATGGAGTTAGATTGTGATCTGGGTGGAATCAGCAGTGACATGTCTTGTACAGGAAAGTAACACTTTGTGCCATGATTAAAAAACTTAAAACAATCGGAGTTTGAACGCCGGTACGCTAGGGTGCGATGCTGAGCGGCGTACGGGTGTTTTAGCCCCTAATTATGCCTCCGAAGAAGTTCGGTGCAAGCAGCAAAGTTGCAACAGGTCAAAAAAGAAGGGTAGTCCGTACAACTATTGCCTTTAAGAAAGACATAATAGCTAAATATGAAAGAGGTGTACGAATTTCCGATCTTGCTAGTGAATACAGCATGGCTAAATCTACTATCAGTACGATAGTAAAGAATAAGGAGGCTGTGAAATCGAGTGATGTGGCTAAGGAAGTTAGCGCTATAAGCAAGCAACTGCCGCAAGTTTTGGAAGAGGTTGAAAAACTTTTGATGATTTTTCTCTCCCCACCGTCCACCACAATTGGAAGAAATCCTATTCATAATCCTTTTTTTTTATTTTTACACGTTCATGTTAGCATAATCTTTCGTACGGAAGATTACGCTAACGCGAACGTACGATCAGCCTGGGTTAGCTTCATGTTTACGTTCTTGCTAAACAATCAGGGTGTTGGAACGGATTAAAATGATTTTACATTACCTTTAATGGGAAAAACGATTTTCCGTGATCAACCAAATCGGTTTTCGAACAGGGTTCTGGAACGGATTATGGTCGAGAACCGAGGTTCCATTGTACTAGTGCACCAAAAATATTCCGAAAACAAAACTTAATTTACAGTACTGACTAAAATTCAGATGCCCGTACATTCACAACTGCATGTACACTTGGTGTGCCATTATGTTGATCTTAACCCCTTAAAGATCGGTATAATTTGCCTATAATCCCAATCAAAGACGTACCCAGAGCAAAATTAAAGCCGCTCTTAATCCATTTGGAGAATATGGACCAGTTTGGTCTCTTAAGAATCTAAAGTTTTGCCCCAAATTGAAATAATTACTGCAAGTGTTACTAACATTGAGTGATATGAATTGCAACACACAGAAATAGAACATTTTTTATCAGATATATATTTTTTATCTTTTGGCATTATCGTGAGTTTTGGGTTAAATATACGGTTGGATTCTCTTAACTGTCATGGATGTAACAAAACCATTTTTGCGGACATTTAAATCATTTGAAGACCGCCAGGGGACGTAATTGCTGAGTTACGCGGGCTTTAGTTTTGGGGTATCTTGTTTCAGACTGATCAGAATGTTTCTGTCAGTACATTTTGAAATGGTCAACATGTCTTGAATCACAAGAGTTTAAGCTTCCCAAAGATATGTGCGATGATGTATTACAGTGGTTGGTGACAGCAAACACATACGTATGTTTATCAACAGTACGGCAGCCCACGTTGTCCTATCCCTTGCCCACATGGTAAAGTGATAGAGAGGAGACAAAATATTGCTGCTACTACTACTACTACATTAAAAAAATCTGTCCCGATTACCCATAATCCTCCCCTGTGCCCACTCGTTTGGCGCCAGCTGTTGCTCGTTGCCTGATTGGGTCCCATCCTATTTTAACTCACTGCTCTCATTCACTCCGTCAACGAACATCCGCACATGCAAGGCAAGCACTATTTGACTCTGGCTCCCGTCTGTCCCGTCCACCTGTATGCTGCTCGCCTGCCCCTGGTTTCCCGATCGTCTCCGGCTCCCTGAATTTTTACTTTATTCGACCACGTTTCGATCTCCCGCACCGGCTACTCGACCCGTTTTGCCAACGCCCTGGGCACAGGCTCGTGCTGGCCTGCTCCAGGCTGCCAGCACGTACTCTGTCGGGGCCAATCGCCGGAGGACCCGCGCTCCTGTCTACCAGGTGGGCCAAAACGTTTGGCTGTCCACCAAGGACCTTCCTCTCCGGGTGGTATCTTGAAAGCTGCCTCCCTGGTTCCTGGGTCCATTCACCGTGGAACGAGTTATCAGCCCATCGGCAGTTCGGCTTTGCCTGACCAGCACCATGAGGGTCCATCCAACATTCCACGTTTCACGTATCAAGCCGGTCCGCCAGAGCTCGCTGGCACCAGAGGCACCTCTGCCTCTGGCCCCTTGCCTGCTGGACGGGCATTCCGTCGACACCATACGACGCCTCCTCCGCTCCAGGTGGAGGGGTCGGGGGCTCCAATATCTGGTGGATTGGGAGGGTTATGGTCCAGAGGAGATGTGCTGGATCCCTACCAGACAGATTTGGACCATACCCTCATCAGGTAGTTCCACCAGCGACACCCCGATCAGCCTGCTCTCCGCAGGGGCCGCCCGCTTCTCCGCTCAGCCTCTTCCTGGTCCAGCTCCTGCCGCGCCCCCGGATATTGATGATAGGGCATCAGTCTGTTACGAGGAATATTGAGATTTTTTGGGCTTTTGTTTTTTGGGACTTCTGGAGCCGTCCCTTGGGGGGGGGGTGTCTGTCACGATTGCCCTCACTTGGGCCCACTCGTTTGGCGCCAGCTGTTGCTCGTTGCCTGAATGGTTCCCCTTCTATTTAAACTCAGTGCTCTCATTCACTCCTTGTCAGTCCGTTAGCGAACATCTGCACATGCAAGGCAAGCACTATTTGACTTTGGCTCCCGTCTATCCCGTCCACCTGTATCCTGATCGTCTGCCCCTGGCTTCCCGATCGTCTCCGGCTCCCTGACTTTTTCCTTCCTTCTACTACACTTTGATCTCCCGCCCGGCTACTCGAACCCGTTTTTGCCCATTGACCACGCTCCGCTCGCCCGTCCCGGCTACGCAACTCGTTTCTGCCCATCAACCACGCACCCATCCCGTGAGCTCCCTGCCCAGCGATCACCGGATTGCTGATGCTTGCTTTCCCATACCTGACTTCTCAGCTTCCGCAATAAAGTTTGTTGTAAAACATTACGCGTTTGCGTCTACTATCTATTCTGGGTCTGACAAAATCATTATACAAACTGACACTAAATATTAACTAAGGAGGGGTACATGATAGTAATTGGGCTGACACTAATCTGACTGATTACAGTCTTAAATAATGTCGAAGTTTTTGGCCCAATAGAAAAAATATACCCGATAAGTAGTCAATTGCTGCCACACTAGAATGCCTTAATGACAACACATGGGTTACTCTTCTGTACTAGACATTTACTGGCTGATGTTTTCTTTAACTGTTAGGAATGGACGTGAGTTCATTTTAAATGCCTGTTTAAGCATGCAGCTTAAAATCCAATGCGGCCTGTACAAAAACAGAATTTCTACCTTAAATTTGCACAAGCGGCTTTTTATCTGCTGCACTGTGTAGTGCAGAATTTAGGGTACATAACATAAATATATTTCCTAAAATTTGCTAAAATTAAAGCAAAAACACTCAATTGTTTTTACTCATATACAAAGGCCTAGAGAAAATGTTCTGTAGCTATATACGCATAGGACACATCAGAAGAAAGCTTGAACCCTTCTCTTTTATTAGAAAATAATGCTACCAGCTTTTACCATTTTGTAGTAAACAACAGTTGAACATTGCCAAGTTTCTTAAAAATACAAAAAAAAATCTAAACAATGCCTTCCATTAACACATGCAAAAAACATTTTATTGCAAGCACACTGAATTTATGCATGAATGAGGCATAAACTTAGCAAGAATTTTTTTCTGGTAAGGTGACCACATGATTTGGGTTGCCATGGCGATCGCGTATGTATATGAGATGTCATCCCTCTCATCCATTCATCATCTTTTTTAAACACTTTTCTTTACTGTATACTAGTAGGAAAAATGAAGCAATTCCTTTGAAAAACAGTTAAAAATATTTTTGTGGCAGAATTTCTGAAATATCTCTCATTTAAAAAATGTACATACATGTTGATTTGCCATGGGTCTTCTCGCAGTTTGGACAATGATAGGTGTCAATATCTGGGGCATCATCTTCATCCACACCAACGCAACTGAAAACCCAAAAAAATGTTTTAGTTTAAATGAATAGTACATAGATAATGTGTTTACCAATTGAATTAAAAAAAAAATCAAGAATCTAAGACAGTGTTTCCCATTGAATTGTGTGAGACCCCGGTGGGTGGACAGTCTAAGAGGGACAACCCTACCACCATAAATTGCATAATTAATGAAAATGCGTGTGCTTGAAAATTATTTTAGCTGCCCGGCTAAAATCTGGAGAGTGGAATGACGTTTTAACAACAACAAGAAGATGAAAGTGTTGTATCTGACTCAGAAAAGGAGACTTATCTTACTGGTAACCATGGAAACCAGTATCTGTTTCATGTGGGGTAGCAATCCCCTACACACAAAAAAACAGCATGGTGAGGGATGTGCACCGCCAGGTTACACTTGTCCAAGACACACCACAGGAAGTGATGTCCCTATGACTGATGTGGTTAAGGCATCTGTGAACTGAGAACTGTGTGATTTTCACATTTGAACAAAAAACAAATTCTTGAATTGGGCGGTAATAGGGCTGCACAATTTTGGAAAAAACACTAATTGCAATTATTCAGACCAGTATTGCAATTTTGATGCGATTTTCAATTTTAAAAGAAAAGTGCATTTTCTGTGCTAGTTTAGTTTTTAGTGAGTAGTTGGATGCATAACCTACCAGTACATACACTTTTCCATAAGTGGGGACAAAAACAAGTGGAGAAAAAAATAAAAATACTGAAGGAATTAGCTCATAAACATGTTTTATGAAGAATACCTTGAATATGACAATATTACAACTTTCTATATATTTTCAAGATTTTAAAGAATAACAATTAATGGGGTCATTTTAGACCACACTTATGCATCCAAGGGTTAATACTAGTGACATGCTTTAAACTTAAATAGACAGCGCCCTTTTCTGGGGAGCTTAGTTAGGTCTGCTGTAGGCTCACATGTGGGTTTGTTGCGTGCAACTTGCAAACTTTGCCTCGCCTTTATTGGCTAGTGGTGTTAAAACTTGTCTCTGATTGGCTGGCACTGTTAAAACTCGAACTGTGACAATTCTGGTTGGCCAAACACTCCAACACTCAATTAACAAAGGGGAACTATAAATCCTTGAAAGAAACACATTGTCTTGCGATTCCACAAATGGCACTACGTCACATCGTATTATCGGTTAAACGTGCAGCACTATTCGGGACTAGTATTTTGGTCTACGGCTGCTTCATATGTTGAAGCGAGACTTTGTGCATAAATAAACCCCTCGAATGATTGCATTAGATTTTATTTTGTTTTTTATTCTTTAATGTTTTGGAAAGTGATTGTGTTATGTGAATGCGCAATAAAATCTACTGCTTTTTAAAATCGAAAAGTTGGCATGTATGCCTGCTAGTCATTGCCAAAGTTTGGCTCATCTCTAAAGAGTAGGATGACGCTTTTGAACGGAATAGAAAAGAACAAAATAAAATAAAATAGGTCTTTCTTGTCATTGATGTTAACTGTAGGGATTTCTCTAGCTTTAATTTTGAAAATCGTTAGGATTGAAACTAATTATTCTTTACTGCATTCAGTTAACAAATTTGCCTCTAGGTGTTGCTTGTGCACCATAAATCTTTTATTTCTCTGAAGGATGTTAGGATTTCCTACACTGATTAAATTCTTTTTAATTAAATTATTATTTTGAGTTCTTAGAGTTCTGATATGAATTACTAATCCCAAGAAAATTGATTCAATGAACCAGGCCGATTGAAATGACACAAACAATTTATTAGCAGATAATTCATGATAGGGAAAAAAAGGGGAGGAGAAGGTGTGGGAGTTTTCGATCACTGACAGTTATTAGCACAGTCAATTTGGGGAGATTCCCTTCTACAGAAAAAAAACTCATTCCCAAGAACCTGGGAGTGTTAAATCTTTTACTTGTTGTTACGGAGAGATTTGGTCTCGTGCTACGAATGGTCACAACATATGGCCCACGTGCTGAACTCAAAGCCACAGTGCAGGCCCGCACAGCCGCGCCATGCTGCCGACTTGCAATGAGTCAGTCAGGGAGGAGAAAAAGAGGAAGGCTATCACTCCCCAAATACTTTTAATATGGACCAGTGACGCTTAACCAGATCATGCCTCTATGGGCCTGATCTTAGAGATCTGATACTCGCAGTATCGGGTGACAGTGTTTGAAATTGCTAATTGTTAGAGAGCCAAAGAAGTGAGAAATTTGCATAATTTTCTATACTTGAGAATGTCCACCCAATCGATATAATTACGTACGGTGAGAACATTATTTTATCAATACATTGCCTTCGATGTTTTAGTTACATTCAAAACTTTTTTTTTATCAGATTTCATTATGGTACATGGTGAATTGGTACGTTTCCAAAAGGGGACGCCATTGTTCCATCCATTCCAAAGCGAGCCACCCTAAAAAAGAAGGTGGAAGTCATTTTTGTGCTGGGCTCATTTGCTTTACACAACGTTGTGAAACATTGTATGCAATGAGATTAGACATGGCACTCCAGGGTAAAACATGTAATAAAGACTTTGAAGAAAATAGGCCAAAAAAATCACTACATTGTAGTGCTTACAAAACTGACAATGAAATGCAATGAAAAAGAATAGTGTATTATAAAATACTGCAATAAAAATAAGAGAAATAACATCCAGCATCAGCAATTTTTCAAACCCAGTCAATATAAATCACAAGGTACATATTTTCACAGTTTCGAGCAATAGTACATATTTTTTTACACTGACAACAATGGCGGCCAGATGACAAAGGTGCTATGCCTGAGACACATCGGGAGGCTTCTCCTGCTACTGGTAAGCATGGAAACCAGTACTATGGGGGAGGAAACCAGTACTATGGGGGAGGGAACCCTTACGACAAAATCTGGCCTGGAGAGGGATGGGCGCCACCGGTCAGTACCTGCACATTACAGGATGTGGGGCCTCGACGACCAAAGTGGTTAAGAGATCCATAAACCGTAAATTTAAAAGTAGAATTGTCTTTTACTGCCAATGATATCAACGTTGTGAAACATTGTATGTGATGAAAATAGACATGCACTCCAGGGTAAAACATGTAATAAAGACTTTGAAAAGGAAAAAAAAATAAGAATATCAGCAAAAACTGTCAAAAAATAATTACAATGTAGTGCTTAGAAGTTATAATAATAACTCAATAAATAAGAACAGTGGATTATAACAATAGTGAAATAGTGAATAGTGAAAAACCCCAATATAATTAACAAGGTACATTATATATACATATAGTCCTTTATTTCCATTGATATCAATGCAATGAGATTAGACGTGGCACTCCGGGGAAAAAATGAAATAAATACTTTGAAGCAGGCATGATTCTGGGTTCAGAGCTTTGGGGGTGCTTAGCACCGAGGGTCTGGCTGGTTAAAAAACGTTTTCTTCATTTCACTTCAAGTGAATTAGAATTATTCAACACATTACAGGAGTGTCGCTTACCCATTTTTAAATATCAGATTACACTTTATGGTTAGCAGAAACACTATTACTACGCTATGCTCAGTTTTTACTTATTTTTTTCGAATAGAAGGGTCGTGGGCCATGCTAGCAATCAAATGGACTGAACCATTTCAAGCCAGAGGAGTATTGTGAACATTTTTGTTTTGTTTTACTTTTAGTCTAGTGTTTTTTCTAGAAAAACAAAACAAAAAACAAATCATATTTAAACCTAACCTTTTTTAATTAAGGAAAAGTTTCAACAAGGCTGTGATTTTGAGCACCCCAGAACATGGACTAGGAACACCCACGCTTGGAAGAGAATGAAAAGATAAAAGTCTGTCAATAACTAGGCCAAAAAATAGTTACAGTGTAGTGCTAAGAAAACTGGCTGAGCTTGTAATAAAAATAATGTGATGAAAAGGAATAGTGCGTTGTAACAATAGTGCAATGAAAATAAGAGCAATAACATTTAGCAGCAAGTCGGTCAACGTGCCCAAAAGAAAGCTAACCACAACAATAGCTAGCAACATCAATGCAGTGAATTGGTGCATTGTGGAGGCTGCTATTCCTCGTAGAAATGTCAATAACTCAAGTAGTTCATTCACGGAAGCGGAGACAACAGTTTACTACACACAGGGTACGCTTAACAATAAGTTCTCATGTCTAATTCGCCATGTATCTCAGCCCATTACGGGAAGTGCAAATACTGATGCCTTTATATTAGCATAAAAACGCCAACAGGAAAATTCTAATCCTGGTAAATTGTCTCAAACGATACACAAAACCCAGAATTGGCAGTATTGCATACGCACAACTCAAAAGCGGGCACAACCTCAGGTCATGTTCCGCCGTTTCCACCCCTTTTCAACATGTCGTACTTAAGTCCAACAAATGGACAAGGCCACACAAATATATCATGTTTAAAAACGCTTACGGTGTATTGACATTTACATTCGGTTAATGCTCACTGCCAACAACCCCCACTTCTTCTCCGAGACTCAGCCACAAAGCTATCAAGCACAGCCAAAGGGGTTGCCGTTGTTGTTCATGCCCATTTCGTAAAAAAATTGTATTGCATTGAGCAAGTGTTTTATTTTTTGTTACCTGCCATGAAACCAGTCTTTGCAGGCATCGCACTCAATCATAAATTGGGTCGCGTCGTAAGGTAATCTGCAGATGCAATAGATGGGCAGAGTGGCCATGTTCGATTCAACAGCCAGCGTGCGGGTACGTATGCGCGTGCACGCGAGATGTTTTGCGGGCTAGTCTGCTTGCGTGCAAAACTATGGGGCGCCGTTAAGGTCAATATTGAGAAATCATCTCCCATTTGCTACAGAAATGTTGTCAGTAATGGGAAGTGTAAACGATGGACGGAGTCCTCTTTAAACCCAACATGAACTTGTTTATTTACAGAACACGATATAGCGTCTTTGCTAGTTTACAAACATGTCTCCAGATACCACGCGGTCTCCCTGTGTGTACCGTAATAACGCGTCTGCCGCGCAGGCACAATCAATTACCGTACATGACATCTCCCCCCCCTTTTTTTTTTTTTCTTTTTTCACAGCATTATCATCCGAACAAGAACAATTAGTCCCCTGTGTGTGTTGTCGCTTCCATTTCTTAACCCCTCTCCCCAAAGGCCATAATGAATTTTAACTCATTCACAGGTCAAGTCTGTTAACAGGTTTACACACCCTTCCAGACCTCGGATGGGTCTGGCCTTGATGCGGCGAGGGGGCTTGCGTGTTCCAGTGACCCTGGAGAGCGATACCGTCGGGAGCTTGCTCCTGGTAGGGTCACCCATGGCGGGCCGGTCTCCGGGGTAGGTTCCAGACAAACAAAGACCCCAGCGTGTCGGTACGCTGTGAGGTGGCAGCCCCACCAACCGACTATCCTGCGGAAGGCTAACAACTCACCCAGGAGAAACCCCCTTTGTTACGAAACTGACCAGAGAAAGAAGCCGGACTGACCAACACGGTAACGGACCCCAGCCTGCCCCCGACCAACGAGTACGGATCGACCTTCGTCGTAAGACCCGTGTCGCCACCTGGAATGTCCAGACACTCCTTCGCCCCGGAGCTGCCACCCTGCTGTCCCGAGAGCTCTGTCGCTATAACATCACCCTGGCAGGGCTCTGTGAAGTACGATGGCAAGGCAATGGTGAAACAACAGCTGGCAACCATTGCTACATCTGGAGTGGCCCCGAGAGTCGGACCGGCCTTTACGGTGTGGCTCTCGCCATTCCAAAAGCCCTCCGGAGGTCCCTCATCAGCTGGACACCAATAAGCGACAGACTACTGTCTGCTCGCTTCCTCCACCGTCACGGCAAGATGACAGTGATCGTCGCCTACGCCCCCACCGATGTCACTGATGAGGATGCGAAGGACGCGTTCTTTGACCAACTCCACCAGGCTGTCGACCAAGCCCCACCACACGACGTCACCATCATCTTCACCGATGCCAACGCCACTCTATCCAGCAATGATCGGTCCCCCGGCTCACCTGTCGGCACCACCTTCGTTGACAGCACAACAAACGACAATGGCAACCGCCTCCTCCTCCTCTGCCACCAAAACAACCTTTGTGTTGCTGACACCTGGTTTCCCCGGAAATGCATCCATCACTGGACGTGGTACAGCCCAGATGGCAGAACCAGGAAGGCATTGGACCACATCCTGATATCACGACGCTGGAAGTCGTTTGTAACCAACTGCCGGGTGTTCAGAGGAGCACAGCTTGGCAACACAGACCATCGTCTGCTGGTGGCCCAGCTCAAGCTAAAGCTCCGAGCCAACCAGCACAAGACTCTGCCGCGCCCCGACTCCTCCCGACTCAGCGACCCCAACATCGCCAGAGACTTCAGTTGCTCCATCCGCCGCACTCTCGATGCCCTGGCTCCTGACAAGCTGACAGACTGGGCGGCCTTCAAGGAAAGTGTCCTCCAGTCTGCTCACAATGTCCTCGGACGCCCGCGATCCTCCCCGAGAAAGCCCTGGATATCAGAGAGGACACTAAACATCATAGACCAGCGGCGTGAGGCCCGGCTCCGAGGCGACCTCACGGAGTATCGGAGACTGAACCGCCTGCGCAATGTGGCCATTGCTGAAGATAGGGAGAGGTTTTGGCAGGCAGAAGCCCAACAGCTTGAGTCCGTGGCCAACAACAACAACATGAGCCGCGTATTCAGTCTACTACGCCAAGCCCGTAGCGGCCCACACATAAAGACAGCGCTGGTAAAAGACTCAGACGGCAACCTCATCATGACAGAAGCCAACTGTCTCGCGCGCTGGAAGGAGCACTTTAGCCTCCTCTTGCAGCACAGCACCATCCCGGCTGATCCCACCCTCCTAGTGGCTGCAAACACAGCACCTCCTAGCGACGCCTGCTGCACAGACCCTGTAACACCCGAGGAAGTGAGAGCTGCTCTGAAGAAGCTGAACACAAAGAAAGCCCCCGGCATCTGTGCCATTACCGGCGAGATGCTCAAGGCCGGCGGTGATGGCATGGTGGAGTGGCTAACCTGCCTATTCAACCAGGTGTGGGAATCGGAGCAGCTGCCCACCGACTGGACCAGAGGAGTCATCATGCCCTTCTGGAAATGCAAGGGTGACAGGCTTGTCTGTGGAAATCACAGAGGTATAACCTTACTCTCCATCCCGGGCAAGGTCTTTACCAGGATCTTGCTCAGCCGTGCCCTTCCAGCAATCAGAAGCTGCCGCCGTCCCCAGCAGGCTGGCTTTATGCCCAACCGCTCCACAACGGACCACATCTCTGCCGTCCGTTTGCTGATAGAGAAGACCCGTGAATTCCGTAAAGATCGCCATCTATATATCGGATTCATTGATCTGAAGGCCGCCTTTGACACCGTCTGCCACTCTTCACTGTGGAACATCCTCCAAGCTCTCGGAGCCCCACCCAAGATCATAGCCCTGTTCAAGCTACTCTACAGCAACGCAGAGAGCTGTGTCCGTATCAACGGCATTGACTCCGACTGGTTTACTATCTCCAGCGGCGTTCGTCAAGGCTGCGTGGCTGCTCCCGACCTTTTTAATTGCATCATCGACCATCTGATGTTCAGGGTTAGTGAGCGCATCCCCGGAGTGTCTTTCAGCAACTACCACCTGACTGACCTGGAGTATGCTGACGACACAATCATGCTCAGCACTTCCTACAGCCAGCTGAGAGACGCTCTGGGCATTTACAGCGAAGAGGCAGCGCGGCTTGGCCTCCAAGTGAGTTGGACTAAAACCAAGTTCATGTATGTTGGTGATGGACCAGATCCACCTCCCATCCAAATTGGTAGCGACATCGTAGAGCCTGTCAAGAGCTTTGTGTATCTGGGGTCCATGGTGACACACAATGGGGACCTAAAACCAGAGATTCTCCGCAGAAGAGCCCTGGCAGCATCTGCTCTGCAGTCTCTCTGGAAACCACTCTGGCGGCACCAGACCATCGCACGCAAGACGAAGCTCCGCATTTACAACCTCGCCGTACTCTCTATCCTGCTTTATGGCTCAGAAACATGGCCCCTGAACGACACCCTGGCCACAAGAATCGACGGTTTTGATAGCAGGGCTCTCAGAACCGTCGAGAACATCAGGTGGCCCCAGCGAGTCTCCAATAAAGAGCTCAGAGCCAGCACGTGCCAGCCCCGAGCATCTTCCTTGGTCGCACAACGCCGCACCCGCTGGTTTGGCCATGTCCTTCGTCTACCACCAGACCATGCGACACGAGCCATTCTCCAGTTTGACCCAAAGGCAGCAGGCTGGAGACGACCACGAGGGAAACCCCGCACTCGATGGCTCGACGTCATTGCGGGCGACCTCCAACAACACGGAGCTGCTGTAGAGGATGCAGAACAGCTGGCACAAGACCGCCAGCATTGGAAAAACCTGGTTCATCTGGTCGGCTCAACGCACAGGGACGGGACCCCCCGACCTTCGCTGGAGCAATAATCAATCAATCCAGACCTTGTCACAATCTGTCTTGGTGGAGGTGTGTCGGATGGACATGTAGCCTGGACTGCAGGGACAGTCTCTTCTTGAATGGTAGGCTGTAACTGCACTTCATCCCTTTCTGTAGACGATGCTTGAGTGCGGCGTATAGCTGACGATGTCAGGAGATGACGACGATTCCGCCGTAGAACAGCACCGTCTTGGGTGGTGATATTGTAGGATCTACTTGTAGCAGCCTCTCCTGAGACCACAGCTGGTCTAGACCATGACTTTTCTTGATCCAGCCTGGTGTAGACCGTTGCTCCTGGTTGTAGAGCAGGTAGGAGTCTGGCTCCGTGACGGCGGTTGAAGTAATGAGCTTGCACTGCTTTCTGCTTGGCGTCGTTCACTTTTACCGTTTTCCTGCTGGGCCATCTGGGCAGGAGATTCTTCTCCAAGGTTGGAACCGTCGTCCTGATCCTCCTTCCCATTTCCAAACACACTTGGCATGACATCACTGCGTCCTTTAACTGCTTGGACAGCCCTGGCCACCACACTGATGTTTTGGCTCTCTCTCTACATTTGACCAGGCCTTGGTGCCCCTGGTGTAGCTTCTCCAGAATTTCGGCTCTCATAGAACGTGGCACGACAATCCTGCACCCTCTTAAGACTAGGCCGCCTTCAACGGAGAGCTCTGACTTCACTTTAGTAAACTCCCTCGCATCCAAAGGGACACTACTTATGTGTTCAGGCCACCCTGACCTGATAAGCTTACTGACAAGCTGTAACTCTGTGTCAGTTGCAGTGACGTTTCTAATGTTTTCAAGTCTCTTTGGTGAAGCTGGTATTCCCCCGACTACTGAGGCTACATCACTGTGTGTATCCACATCCCCTTCACTACATGTCAGTGGGCTGCGTGACAGTGTGTCTGCTACCACAAGAGTTTTACCTGGTGCATACTCGGCCACCGCGTTGAATCTCATGAGCCTCATCAGTAGACGCTGACATCTGAGAGGAACATTTTCCAAGCTCTGATTGTTGATAAGGGGTACCAACGGCTTGTGATCTGTCACTAACCTGAAACGTTCAAGGCCATTTAGGTATCTGTCAAACTTTTCACATGCCCACACACCTGCCAGACACTCCTTTTCTATCTGGGCATAACGTGTTTCTGCAACAGATAGTCGTCTGGAGCAGTATGCCACTGGTTTCCAGTGTTCTCCATGAAGTTGTAACAGCACACCCCCCAGTCCAAAACTGCTAGCATCTGCTGACACTACCGTGGGTTTGGTGACATCATAGTAGGCCAGCACCGGTGCAGTAGTCAGTAATTCCTTTATGTTTTCGAAGGCTGTCTGTTGAGCATGTCCCCACATCCAGTTATTCTTGTCCTTCAGCAACTCATGGAGCGGCTGCCCCACAGTGGAGAGGTTGGGAATGTACCTGCCAAGGAAAGTCACCATTCCCAGGATTCGCTTTAGCTCAGTGACATTTACTGGAGGTGGCATTTTACGAATTGCTGCAACCTTCTCAGGATCAGGTCGAATCCCTGACTTGTCGATGAGATGCCCCAGGAACTTTAGTTGGCTTTGCCTAATGGAGCACTTCTCCTTATTCAGTTTAAGTCCAGCTGACTGAATACGATGCATCACTTTGTTGAGACGTCTGTTGTGTTGCTCCATATTGCTCCCGTAGACCAAAATATCGTCCATGAAGACCTCTACACCTTCCAACCCTTGTAGAGTCTCCATCATCTTCCTCTGGAAGATTTCAGGTGGACTAGTAATTCCAAATGGCAAGCGTTTGAAGCTGTACCGACCAAATGGAGTTATAAAGGTTGTGAGCTTGATGCTGTCTGGATGCAGTGGAATTTGCCAAAACCCGCTGGCTGCATCGAGTGATGAAAAAACAGTTGCTCCACTTAGCTTGGCTGTTATCTCATCCACAGTAGGTAGGATGTATCGCTCCCTTTTGACAGATTCATTCAGTCTTTTGAGATCAACACATATGCGAGCTTTGTCTGTGTTCTTCTTTGAGACAGGGACCATAGGTGCACACCACTCAGTAGGTTGTGTCACGGGCTCAATGATGCCATTACTCTCCATTCTCTTTAGCTCTTCTTTTACCTTCTGGAGCATCGGGAGTGGTACCTGGCGTGCAGTATGTACAGCATACGGCTGGGCATTGTCTTTAAGCTGTATTCTCACTGGCTCTGTTTTCAATGTCCCATAGTCTGCGTGTTGCTGAATGTTCAAACTGATTTCGTCTATTCTCCTCACAAGATTCATTTTCACTGACATTGAGCGACTTAAGAGATTATTAGTGATCCCCTCTACTACATAAGCTGTTAGTGGATATGATTTTCCTTTGTAGGTTACTGTGGCCTGGAACCTTCCTAGACAATTTAGCTCTCCACCTGGGCCGTCCAGTGGAATGTCTGGTGGCTCCAACACACTTTCTGGAGTGTATGCGTTGTACGTCGCCTCGCTGACTACATTCACATCTGCCCCTGTGTCGATTTTGAATGTTATTGGCTTTTTATTTAGCCGGAGCTTAACTGACCACTGTTCTTTTACATTTTTCACATGTGACACAGCACCCAGGAAGTATGCTGACTGCTCGGGTTGTCCTGACTGTTCTGCCTGCTCACTAATCTCATTCACTTGCTTTTTATTCCTGCACACTCTAGCCCAGTGCCCGGCTTTGTGACAGATATGGCAGGTAGATTTCTTAGCAGGGCAGTTTTCATCTTTGTTATGCTGTGTTTTTCCACATTTAAGACATTTTCTCACATTTCCCCATTTTCTGTCTTTCTCCCCACCTTGTGGTTTAGACTTTGGGTATCTGTAGCTCTGCCTTGTAACTTCATGCACCGTCCCTACTGCTTCTCCTTGCATGTTGACGTGCGCAGTAATCTCTTCCGCCTGTCGAACTACTTGCACAGTCTGAGTCAATGTCAGGCCTTCCATCAACTGAAGCTTACGCGACACTTCCTTGTCCAATATTCCAATAACTATCCGGTCTCGGATGTTTTCCTCACGGCTCGTGCCGAAATCACAATGTTCTGATAGTTCATATACAGCCCTTATGAAGCTTTCTGCCCTCTCCCCAGGCTTCTGGAAACGCTGATGAAAACACGCGCGTTCGTGGATGATATTCCTCCGCGGAACGAAGTAATCATCAAACTTCTTCAGCACAACGTCATAATTATCCTCTTCACCGTCATTAGCAAAAACAAAAGACTTGAACACATTCTCCGCCTCGCTTCCCATTGCGTATATCAAGCAGCTTACTTGAACTTGTCCATCGTCTTTGTTTAGTTTCGTAGCGATTCTGTAGCGCTCGAAACGCTGCCTCCAGTCCGGCCATTCTGACGGTTTCTCGAAAGCAAAGTTCGATGGAGGATTAAACTTGGCCATTATGACTTGTCTCCTTATCTGGATCCTTTCAGACTTCTGACACCATGTAAAAGATGGACGGAGTCCTCTTTAAACCCAACATGAACTTGTTTATTTACAGAACACGATATAGCGTCTTTGCTAGTTTACAAACATGTCTCCAGATACCACGCGGTCTCCCTGTGTGTACCGTAATAACGCGTCTGCCGCGCAGGCACAATCAATTATCGTACATGACAGGAGTGAAATGCTTTTGTTCGGAAAGACTCACGTGGTCAATTCACAAGCGATCGTGCGAGATCGGAGTGCGCGTGCTCGCAGGGTTTTTTTGCGGTATAGTATGGTTGGGTGCAAAACTACGGGGCGCCGTTTAGACCATATTTGACGATTGGTGCTCACGCTCACAACACACTATTGGGTCATCAATAAGAGTAAGAATCTCATTTCATCAGCTGCACCGCTTATCGTCAGTAGGGTCGCGGGGGTGCTGGAGCCCATCCCAGCAATTATCTAGCAGTGGGCAGGGGTCACCCTGAACTGGTAGCCAGCCAACCACAGGGCACACCGGGACAGACAACTCGCTCGCTCATTCACACCGAGGGACGATTTGGACCGGCCAATCCACCTAAAATGCATGTCTTTGGAATGTGGGAGGAAATCTGAGTGCCTGGAGGAAACCCACGCAAGCACGGGGAGAACATAGAACATACAAACTCCGCACAGTAAGTCTGGTAGCTGGATTTGAACCCACACAGGAGGTACCCAAGACCTTAGAACTGTGCCTCAACTGTGCTGCCCCAAGAGTAAAAATACTTATGTGAAAAAAGACATGAAAAACGCTCCCATTTATATTTACTAAAATATATACACAGGCATACCTGTCAACCTGCGAGATACTGTGACCTTACTAACGGCTCAATTTTCCCTTACTGAAAAAAAAAAACGTACTTGTGTGTAATATTTCATTGCGCAATTTTTGTCAAAATTTCCCATTAACATTTACAACATATTTCTAGCAATAATCACGTATGTTCTTGGTTGTAGAGCATTGTGTGGCGTTTTTTTTTTTTTTTTTTTTTTTGCTGTTGACAACCATTCATTTGATGGGTTCAGTCTGTCATTGATGGACTTAACTTTGTCTACTTTCTCCACATCATTGTGGCTTGAAAAGTAACTTTTTAAAGCAAGTAATTGACTGACTGTTCTCTTCACCACTTTCTCAAGGGAGAGCCATCTTGTTGGGCAATGTTTCAGTATTCTTTGCTCTTCAACCTATGTAAAACTTTGAAATTCTTCCAATTCTTCAATGCGTTTGGAACTTCTGTCAATAAAATAAAAAATGTTCACCAGCAAATCATCCAGTTTGAATGGCAGCTCTTTAACACCATCTAGAGCAGAGGTGTCAAAGAGGCGTCCCGCGGGCCAAATCAGGCCCGCTAAGGGATTGAATCCGGCCCGCGAGACAACACTCAGAGAAGCGCAAGAGAAAAACAAGCGGCAGGTTGAAATATGTCAACTTGATGTGGCCAAAGCCAGGTGCCTCGAACAAAGACTCTGTACTTGTATTTATTTCTCTCTCTCTCTCTCTCTCTCTCTCTCTCTCTCTCTCTCTCTCTCTCTCTCTCTCTCTCTCTCTCTTTACCACCCCTTTTCTCCCACTCTCTGTCTCTTTCACTCTCTGTGTCTCTCTTTTTCTCTTCCTTTGTTGCTCTTAGTCTCTTTCTCTCTCTCTGTGTCTTTTTAACTTCTTTTGCTCTAACTTCATTTTTTCCTTTTCTCTCTATTCTCTTTCTCTTTTGGTACACTTTGCGCTTTCTTTTCTCTTTTCTCTCCTTCTGACTTTCTATTTCTCTTTGGATTTCTTTCTTCCTCTCCCTTTCTTCCCCCCTCTCTCACGACTTCTCTTTTTATCTCTTTTGTTTCTCACGCTCTCTCCGTCTCTCCCTTTTTTTCTTTCTTTATCCCGCACACTCTCCTTTTCCCTCCCTCTTTCTCTTATTTCTTTTTCTCTCTTTTTCTTTCTCTTTAATCTACAAGTCTGGCCCCCGACAGAATGTTTGTTCCATCGTGTGGCCCCTGAGTTAAAATGACTTTGACACCCCTGATCTAGAGGCTAACTGATATGTTAGTCTCGTTGCAAGTTTACAATGCCAAAGATTCTAGTCTCGTTGCAAGTTTGCGCAGCCAAGTAAAGTCAAGGCATATTTATTTGTATAGCCCTTTATCACAAAAAGTCACAAAGGGCTGTACAGAGCACAACAACAACAAGGACAACAACAACAACAAGAAAATAACTAGTAAAATATAAAATCAGTTATATCAAATATTTTTGTAGGAACGGAAATATGTTAAGCAAGATACGGTAACTTGGTTTACATAGCATCCAAATACAAAATATGATACTATAAATGATAATAATATTATAATTTAAAATTCATACCCAGGTAAAAAACTAAACTGGGGCTAGATAGCTAGCGAAAATATTAAAAAAAAAGATCAAACGCTAGCTCAATAGCATGCAAAAAATGTAAAAAGCTAGGTAGATAGCTTGCTAAATAGCTAAAAATGTACGAACATAGCTAGTACAAAGCTAAAAAAAGTAGCCAGATAGCTAGCTAAAAATCCGGCAAATTTTTTGCTCATTTCCTTTATGAACCCTAATTGCTGGATTTAAGTTTTTTGTACCACTAGGAGGCACTAAATTTTACACATGGTCCCTTTATAGACTAACACTGCTCCAAATTTTACACTTTAAGCGCTCACCTCCTCGACATTGAGGTTTATTGTGTCCAAGATTCTCCTTGGACCGATCAAGATGAATAAAAATCAATGCACAACAAGCCGTAGATTTTGGGTCAACAATTTTGGTTTTTGGTTAACAATGTTTGTATTTCCCGTACAAACTTTCTCGTATGGTGTACATATCTAAAAATGTGCAAAAATCGTACAGAATACGGCAAAATACAGCCGGTTGACAGGTATGCTGTCACGGGCAAATGCCTTTATAATAATAATAATAATAATTTCCTTTGTATTGTCATTCTTTGTAAGAACGAAATGTCGATACACCTGACCCGTTGTAGCGAGCCGATGCAGCCGCAGCCAACAGAGGGCGCCGCCATTTTTACCAATGTTATAAGTCTTAGGTATGACTCGGCCGAGCGACCTCTTTATGCAGGGGACGACTGGGTCCAGGTGTAACACATTTTGCCTTCTCCCTCCCCATTTTATTATCTTTTGTGCTCGTCATCTCCAACTTTTACATGGTATTTTCTTTTACAAGTAGATATCAATTGTCGAGTCCTAAGTAATTTCACAAGTCTGCTAGTGGACAGTTGTAACAGTGTGATTTCCATCCATCCATTCATTATCTGCACCGCCTATCCTCAGTAGGGTCGCTGGAGCCCATCTCTAATCGGGCAGTAGGCAGGCTGACATTCTGAACTGGTTGTCAGCCAGTCGCAGGGCACACAGAGACAGACAACTCACTCGCTCATCCACACCGAGGGACAGTTTCTAACGGCCAATTAACCTGACATGCATATTTTTGGAATGTGGGAGTAAAACGGAGTGCCCGGAGGAAACCTACGCAAGCACGAGGAGAACATGCAAACTCCCCACAGTAAGATTTGATTTCAGGACCTCAGAACTGTGCCGCACACGTGCTTACCACTGCGCCGCCGTGCTGCCACACAGTGTGATTTATTATTACAAATAAGCTTCTGATACTCCAATATTAGAATAGCTCTTTATTTAATATAAATATATGATAAGGGGACGTTGGAATAGAACAGAGTGCTTGTGTTACAGCTGTCCTTTTGTATGCACAGCATTGCTAATAAGAGTCGTACAAGCAGTTGTGGCAAATTTATAAGACAGTACCTGGGGGTGCAAAACACTGTACCCCAGGCTGTCAGGAACGAAAACAGATACAGGACCCAATCGCGTGACATTCTCGCACAAGCCTTTATTTTACGGGAAATGTGGAGTGATGCACGTTAGGTAGCCGGTCTGGCGTGGAAAGACCGGAAGCCAGAGACCGACGAGATCGATAACGAATCAGAATATCTAAAATAAACAGGAGAAACTAGACGGGAACAAAAACTGGAGAAAATAACAACAGGACAAAAACATACGGAAACAAAACTGGAACCCGAAATTAAACAAGAAAAAAATGAACGGGACCAACACCGGACTGGATACAGGAAGACAGGACCGAGTCAGAACCCACGTCTTGTGGGGCAGAAGCTCGTTTGACGGGCTGATTCTGAAGCAAGAGAGCGCTGAGCTTTATATAAACAGAAAGTCAATCTCTCAACAAGCCACAGCTAGTGCCACACGGGCGGGGCCAATTGGGCACAATGGCAACCGTGACACACAGGGGCAGGGCCAATTGGGCACCACGGCAACCGTGAAACACACGGGCGCGGCCAATTGAACGCCATGGCAACCATGACAGAACCCCCCCTCAAGGGAGAGCTCCAGAAGTCCCCAAAAACAAAATACAGTGCTCGGCAGGCTGACGGGCGTCTGTCAGGTGGGTCGACCAGCGGGCAGACTGATGAGGCAGGCAGACTGACAGGCATGTAAACGGACGAGTCAGGCAGGCATACAGGTATGCAAACAGACGAGTCAGGCAGACGGACGACCCAGCAGGCAGGCGGACGACTCAGGCAGGCCGACGGACGATTCAGGTGGGCCGACGGACGGTTCAGGCCGGCCCTCGGGCAAGTCAGGCCGGCCGAAAGGCGTGCACGGCAGAGAGGCCGACAGGGACCTCGGACAGATCGGCGCCAAATTCTCCCAAAAACTCCATTCGAGGCACAGCATAGAATATAATAGAATAGAATAGAATATACCTTTATTGTCATTGTTACAAAATGGGTTAACATATTGTGACAACGAAATTGGGCATGACACTCCAGTTTCACACATTCACAGTGAGGTAAAAAAAAAAACAAGAAGATAAGGAACAGAGAAGATAAGGTTATAAAACAAGGAGGTTAATGTTATAGTTATAATTTACACAATATTTACACAAAGAAATTACGGCAAGTAAAATGTTACATACGGTTGGTATCGTAAGGGTTTGTGCAATATGCATTTGGTGCAAAAATAGTCAACATAGTGCAAAAAAAAATATTCAACATTGTGCAAGGTGAGCAGTAAACATAGTGCAGTCAACATTGTGCAAGAAACATACACATGAGTACCATTTTACGTTCGTATGAGGTAGTGTGTTTGCAAGAGTTTCCAGTTTTTTGTGCGCTGTGTGTTTAGGGTGGTAATGGCTCTGGGGAAGAAACTGTCTCTGAGTCTGTTTGTTTTTGTTTTGAGTGACTTGTAGCGCTTGGCGGAAGGCAGCAAGTCAAAGAGATGGTGGCCGGGGTGAGAAAAGTCCTTGATGATGTTTTCTGCTCTGCTGAGGTAGCGAGAGCAGGCAATGTCCTCCAGACTGGGCAGAGAGCAACCGACGATTTTCTGGGCTGTTTTGATGACCCTCTGGAGCGTTTTCCTATCTGCTGCTGTTGTTGTTGTTGTTAAGTCACTCAAGGCGCCTAAGGATAATCCTTAGTAGCGCTAGACTCGCTTGTGGGAGGCTCCGTAGTTCTCCGAAGAAGAATCCCAGCTGGCGGTGATATCGGGCAAACTGGAGTGCAGGGCATCGTAGCCAGAGATGCTCGGCCGATTCTTCGTCCGCACCGCAGAGACGGCACCGATCGTCTTTGCATTTCCCCGTCAAATGTTGCCATCTTCGTAGGGAGGGGTGATGACCGGACCGGAATCGTATAAGATCGACAAGGTCTTCCTTTGAGAGCTGGGATTCTTCCTCCGGGTTGTGGTGGGAAGAGGTAAGAGAAATGAGACGTGGGTGGGTAGATGGGGGGGGGTTTGCAGCTCCTGCGAATAATGTGGCGAGCCGAGTTTGTGGTTCTAGCGGGGCGGTAGGTTGAGGGAGGGCAGAGCCTAATTTAGCCTGCTCGTCTGCAAGGTCGTTACCCGGGAGGTTGCAGTGACCCGGGACCCAGATAAGCCGGATGCTCTTGGATGGGGAGAAGGCCGCAATTGAGGAGTTAAGGGACAGGAGGGGGGGTCTGTAATATTAGGGTTGGAGAGAGCTTGGAGGAGGGACTTGCAATCCGTGATGATGGAGGCTGAGGACCAGTCGTTATTGTGGTCTAGCCAGGCCACTGCTAAAGCCCCCGGTTGGCGCATGCCAGGAGTGGATTAGTGTGTTGCCTTTAAAGACGACCACTCCGGCTCCTCCATTCTCCGTACCGTTTAGGGTGGAACCACCGGTGAAAATATACAAGTCGGTTCGGCCCAGATCCGCAAGTGAAAGAAGAAGGAAACTCTGCAGTGGCAAGTTTTTGGGCAGGGGATGCAGACTTTGGGACGGGGGTGAAATGAATGGGTGGTGGGGGCGCCAGAGGCCACAGAATATTAGGGTCATGTGCAGACTCCGAGTCCACTGGCGTGAGGTTGAGAGAGGATAAAATGGGGGTTGTGGAATTAAGCCAGTCCTTTCTCTTGAGGCGTTTAGGACCGTGCTTTTGGAGGAGTACTCTCCTGCGATCGTTGGAAGGGAGGTCCTGCTGTGCACCCAGCATACCACACCGTAATGCAGTATGTTAGAATGCTCTCCACTGTGGCTTTGTAAAAGGACACCTGCAGCTGCTGTTTTAGATGATTTTTCCTGAGCACTCTCAGGAAATGTAGTCGCTGCTGGGCCTTCCCTACCACCACTCTGGTGTTTGCGGAACAGGAAAGGTCGTCGGAGATGTGCACACCCAGGAATTTGAAGGAGTGGACTCTCTCTACACAGTCTCCTTTTATGATGAGTGGTGCTGGATTCCTGCCATTCCTTCTGAAGTCCATGGCGGGCGAGTCCGTGGGCCGAATGGGCAGGAAAGCAACAGCACGGCAGGAGGAGAGCCCCCGGGAGGCAGGGCCGTTGCCGACAGCTGACGCGACAGGAGCTCATTAAGCATAGCTAATTTCTCCTTACGACGCTGCACGATCTGTTCAATTTGCTGGAACAGCAGCTGAAGGACGGTGACGTCACTTGACAGCTCTCCCCAATCCATCCTTGTGTAAGCGTTTGCTGGGTCCATTTTGTGGTCAGCCCGTACTGTCAGGAACCAGAACAGATACAGGACCCAATCGCGTGACGTTCTTACACAAGCCTTTATTTTACGGGAAATGGGGAGTCATGCATGTTAGGTAGCTGGTCTGGCGTGGAAAGACGGGAAGCCAGAGACCGACAAGATCGATAACGAATCAGAATATCGAAAATAAACAGGAAAAACCAGATAGCAAAAAAAACTGGAGAAAATAACAACAGGACAAAAACAGACGGAAACCAAACTGGAACCCGAAATTAAACAAGACAAAAATGAACGGGACCAATACCGGACTGGAAACAGGAAGACAGGACCGAGTCAGAACCCATGTCTTGTTGGGCAGAAGTTCGTTTGACCGGCTGACCCTGAAGCAAGAGAGCGCTGAGCTTTATATAAACAGAAAGTCAATCTCTCAACGAGCCACAGATGGCACCACACGGGTGGGGCTAATTGGGCGCCATGGCAACCATGACACAGGCATGTCCAAAGTCCGACCCGGGGGGCAGTTACGACCCGTGATATGTGGCCGGCCTGTAATATCGCCCGCAAATTTGTGTAAAAAAATTGTTTTCACCATTTCATCAGATGATAGCAGTATTTGTTTGGCCACCTTGCCCTTGTCTTTCTGTGAGAATTTTAGCCCACTCCATTTCCGACATAGTGACTGTAAATAAACAAAGGAAAGTTGACTGTGAGGGCCAACACTTCCAGGACAAGTGGAAATTGGATATTTTTTTCACTGAAATTCCAAACAACTGCATTCACCTAATTTGCCAAAAGACCGTGGCTGTTATTTAATAAATATACTTTCATGTCAAGGCAAGTCAAGTCAAGTCATTTTTATTTGTATAGCCCTAAATCACGAAGAGTCTCAAAGGGCTTCACAGATTATTACACTATATTACACTGACTATTTTTCAGCCTACGAGAAGAGTAGGTTATTCATATGCTATGGAGTAGAAGTGAGTTTTAAGTTTAGTTTTAAACATTTCCACTGAGGTTGCAGATCGGATCTCAGGGGGAAGAGCATTCCACAGCTCCGGTGCCCGGATGGAGAACGCTCTCGAACCAGCAGAACACTTCTTTGCTCTTGGGATCACCAGAAGACCGGCACTCTCAGATCGTAGGCTTCGGACCGGGACATAGGGGCAAATTAGATCTGAAAGATAAGAGGGAGCAAGTCCATGTATGATTTGTACAATACTAAGAGAACCTTGAAATCACATCTATGGCTAACTGGGAGCCAATGCAGGTTAGCCAAAATCGGTGTTATGTGATCGTACTTTTTTGTCCTAGTTAAAAGCCTCGCTGCGGCATTTTGTACCAGCTGAAGAGACTTGATTCTAGACTTCGGGAGACCAGAGAGTAGTGCATTACAGTAATCGAGACGGGAGGTAACAAATGCATGAATTATAATTTCCGCATCAGACTGAGACAGTATTGAACAGATTTGAGCAATGTTACGAAGATGGAAGAAAGCGGTTCTAGTAATTTTCTTTACATGCAGTTGAAAGGATAGATCAGGGTCAAATATGACACCTAAATTTTTAACTGAGTCACTCTGTGTGATGTGACATTTGTCAATGTTCACAGCAGTTTTTGAGAATAAGTCACGGCATTTAGATGGACCAATGACTAACATTTCGGTCTTTTCAGAGTTAAGACGCAAGAAATTGAATGGTTCAGATCCTACCTCTCAGATAGGACACACTGTGTTAAATATGGTGAAATGACATCTGAGCCCTTTAATGTTACCTGCGGTGTTCCGCAGGGTTCAGTGCTTGGCCCCCTCCTTTCAGCATTTACATGCTTCCATTAGGTGATATTATTCGCAAGTACAATATCAGCTTCCACTGCTACGCAGATGACACTCAACTAAGGTGGAACCTCGGTTTTCAAACTCCTCTCAGTTCGAACAAATCGGTTCTTGACCAAAAATTTCGAGAAATTCTTGCTTCGCTGTTCGTCAAATAATCGGAGTTCGAACGCCGGTACGGTAGGGTGCGATGCTGAGCGGCGTACGGGTGTAGATCGTGTAGATTGCCCCCAACCCTCGTGAAGAACTGTTATCACGTGCGGACGTGTTTCGTTTTGCTTTTGCTTTCAATATAGGTGTACCAAGTGTTTTAGCCGTTGGAGGAATCTCCCACACTAAACTGTGGAAATTTGGAGGCCTGCCTCATTGAGATAAAAGAGTGGATGAAAAATGCTAACTACAAAAAGCTAACTGGAAACGCACGTTGTAAAAAGGTGAAGTAACTGGAAGATGTTTTAACGGCACAAGAACAACACTACAAACCTTTCACGGAGAGTGAATTTGTTAAAGACGGTTTAAAGAATACCAGACTGAATAGTCGGCCCTCACATGTTTTTAGCATACCAAATCTGGCCCGCGTTCTTTTCTTCCTTTCCTTTCTTTGCCCTTCCATTTGTCCTTACAGACTATGCACAAGCTGTCATTTTTTAATGTGTTACAACTGTCCTGTACCTATCAGCCATCATTAAACTCACATTTTTTTCCTTTTGTTGTTAGCTAGCATGAAAAAAAACCCACATAGGATTGAAAACAAGAACTAGGACATAACAGCCACGCGCCTGAAATGTGCCAATCTTTAGCATATTTGACATGAACAAAAAACAGTGAGAAAGAAAAAGTTTGAAATCTTACCTGAAAATGTTTTTTTAACCATAAAATCGAAACAATGTCACTCAGAGTCTTCAAAAGTTTTGTGTGATGTCAAAATGGAAAGGGGAGTACCCTATATCAGTGGCATTGATAAAACTCTTCCGATTGGTCAGACTTTGACTGTTACGACTGTCCCCATGTTACAACTATACCCTGTCTCCCCCGCATACTAATAAAAAGCTTTCATAAACCCTGGTGAAATTAAAAAAAGCACGTCTCTGTGCTTGTTTTTATGGGAATTGTCAACACCGCACGACAACAGTAAAAGCAGACTACATTGGGGAAAGTGGTGAAATATCAGCATTTTTGGTCGTAGAAAAAGACTGGACCATGAAAAACTCTTGGAATATTATTGGATTTGGTTTACAAAAGTTATATTGAAAAACATCAGCAGATGCCAGGAGTTGTCCGAGAAAAAGATATGATTACGGGTGGAAAAGCTGGACCAGGATTCACAACAGGAAAATCAGTTTGCTCCTGTTAACTTGGAGAATTTATTTAATGTTAATTGTGTGAGTCAGTGATAGCACCAAATATAAACACATTTGTGGAGTCATTGCGAATTAATTTTCTCAGTGTGCAAAGTTCATCAATTGTTTATGTTGATCAAAGTGTATGCCAAAGTCTTTTTGGAACTAAAATATGAATCAAAACATACCCAAACTGCAAATTAATTGCCTAAAAGTGTTTCTAAAGTATGTGTCATTGACTAATAGACACTATATAACATACAACCCGCCAATCAACCAGAAATACAGCATTTCAATTACAATAAAACAATAATAAATTAGTGCATTCTAAATGATGCAGTGGCATGAACTGTAAACTCCCTTTTTATATTGACTGTTGGAAAATAAATCAATGAAACCATCAAATGTTGCTTATTATACATAGCAGTATTTTTGTTTTAATTTTTAAGTTCCTGCACAAAAAAATTGTTTTATAGTGTACAAAATTGGAAATCAGGCATGAAAATTGTTCAGGGAATAAAACGGTGAGAAATGGGTGGAGAAAATACTGTATTTATTTGTGTATAATGCACAAACCTAATTTTTGATTAGAAATCTTTACAGGCTCAGTCTGTAAAATCTAGTGCCTCCTAGTGGTCTAGCTGGCACTGTGTTGTCTTGTGCAAGTGAGGGGCACTACGGTTATAAATCTGAAAGATATGAGGTAGCAAGTCCATGCATGATTTTGTATAATACCAACAGAACCTTAAAATCACATCTTAAGCTAACAGGGAGCAAATGCAGATTACCTAAAATCAGGGTAATGTGATCAAACTTTCTTGTCTTAGTTAAAAGCCTTGTCTTAGTTAAAAGCAGCATTTGGTACCAGCTGAAGGCTCTTATTTCGGACTTCGGGAGACCGGAGAGTAGTGCATTACAGTATTCGAGACGGAAGGTAACAAACGCATGAATTACAATCTCTGCATCCGACAAAGCCCCATTTGGCGAATTTTAGCAATGTTGCGAGGATGGAAAGAAGCTGTTTTAGTAATATTCTTAACGTGTGTTTGAAAGGATAAATCGGGGTCGAATATGACACCTACATTTTTGACTAAGTCACTCTGGGTCATATTACATTTGTCAATGTTCAGAGCAGTTTCTGAGAACAAGTCACGACATTGAGATGGACCAATAACTAACATTTCGGTCTTTTCAGAGTTAAGGCCAAGAAGTTAAGTGACATCCATTCCTTTATCTCAGAGAGACAGGCCTCCAAATTTCCACAGTTTAGTGTGGCAGATTCCTCCATCGGAAGATATACAGTGGAACCTCGGTTCTCGACCATAATCCGTTCCAGAACCCTGTTCGAAAACTGATTTGGTCGATCACCGAAAATCGTTTTTCCCATTAAAAGTACCGTATTTTCCGCACTATAAGGCGCACCTAAAAGCCTTTATTTTTTTCAAAAGCTGACCATGCACCTTATAATACAGTGCGCCTTATTTATGGATCAATTTTAAAATTGCAAAGTTTTCCAACTAACTTGCAGCCGCCGACTAGATTTTCTCCCGAACGCCAAGTAGTACGCGGTGTATGCTGGGATTTATTTATCGGCGTTTCATTGGCTAACCAATGTGTCAATCATCATTTGAATCGATCACTATTGGCTAATGTTATTCGGAGGTCAAGGGGCGGATCCTTTTTATCATTTACAGGCTGGCATTGGCTTAAACGGCAAAACAAAGCCTGCAATTGCCCGAAAAAGATGTGTCAATCATCAGTTGAATCGATCACTATTGGCTAAAGTTATTCGGAGGTCAAGGGGCGGATCCTTTTTATCATTTACAGGCTGGCATTGGCTTGAACGGCAAAACAAAGCCTGCAATTGGCCAAAAAAGATGAATGTGCATAGCACGTGGCTGACGGCATAGAGAAAGCATTTATTTCTATTCTATATTTGTAAATATTTTATTGTCCTGGATTTACTACCATCACGGTTATAAGAGGACATTGGCTGCACATTATTATGAACACAACGACTTCGGTGAGCTACTACGGGTTTTATATTGTCCCTGTATCTTGTTTCAGACTGAACTCGATGTTTCTGTGATAAGCGGTGCAGATAATGGATGGAATGGAGTGTCTATTTTTAAATTAAACTCAATTCCAAGTGTTTATTGTCATATGCACAGTAAAGTTGCGAGCGAAAAAGAAAATAGATACTAAGGAATGGTTGGCATTTCTTGAATCCCAAGACTTTAACCTTCCGAATGATGGAACGATGCATTTGAGTGACATTGTACGGACACCGCATCCGCACGTGTTCTCGACACGTATTTGCGTCTTTGCAAGCTTTCGGAATGTTAAGGGGGTAATAAGTTGCACTGAACTATCTGACTGTTTTGTCGACGTTCCCATTGTAGCACCTTATAATCCGGTGCGTCTTATGTATGTCAAAAATAGGACCAAAAACTATTTTTTCGGGGTGCGCCCTATAACCCGGTGCGCCTTATAGTGTGGAAAATACGGTAATGTAAAATCGTTTTAATCTGTTCCAACACCCTGAATGTTTACCATGAAAGTAAACATGAAGCTAACCCAGGCTAATCGTACGAAAGATTACGCTAACATGAACATGTAAAAATAAAAAAATTTGGTCGTTTACACGTCATTTAGCACCCGGGTCTCCACAACAAGTGGCTAGCGCTTCATTGGAAAGGGAGCTCCGTTCCAACACCCTGAATGTTTTACGTAAACAAAGCTAACCCAGGCTAATCGTACGTTCGCGTTATCGTGATCTTTCGTACGAAAGATTACACTAACATGAACGTTTCAAAATAAACAAAGGGTAAAGAAAATAATTTTGAATAGGATTTCTTACCTTTGTGGTGCTCAGCAGAAGCCATGCTGTATGTATAGCAAGATCGGAAACTCGCACACCTTCTTCATATATTGTTATTATTTCTTTCTTAAATGCAATAGTTGTACCACTACTCTTCTTTTTTCACCTGTAGCAACTTTGCCGCTTGCACCGACCTTCTTCTGAGGCATAATTAGGGGCTAAAACACTTGGTACACCTATATTAAAAGCGAAAGCAAAACGAAACACGTCCGCACGTGATAACAGTTCTTCACGAGGGGTGGGGGCAATCTACACGATCTACACCCGTACGCCGCTCAGCATCGCACCCTAGCGTACCGGCGTTCGAACTCCGATTATTTGACGAACAGCGAAGCAAGAATTTCTCAAAATTTTTGGTCAAGAACCAATTTGTTCGAACTGAGAGGAGTTTGAAAACCGAAGTTCCACTGTAGTTGAGTGTCATCTGCTTAGCAATGGAAACTGAAATTATACTTGCGAATAATATCACCTAATGTAAGCATGTAAATGCTGAAAATAAGGGGGCCATGTACTGAACCCTGCGGAACACCATAGGTAACACTAAAGGGCTCAGTTGTCATTTCACCATATTTAACACAGTGCGTCCTATCTGAGAGGTAGGATCTGAACCATAAGAGGATGGCTCCTGAGAGACCAATCCATTTTTCCAACCGTTCTAGTAAGATATTATGATCCACAGTGTCAAAGGCAGCACTAAGGTCCAGCAGCAGCAAGAGAGATGAAGCGCCGGAGTCCATTGCCAGTAGAAGATCATTACCTTAGTCAGGGCTGTCTCAGAAGAGTGGTTAGCCCTGAATCATGATTGCATCGATTCAAAAAGATTGTTCTCGGATATAAAATCATTTAGCTGCAGTGCCACAACTTTTTGAAGTACTTTAGAAAGAAACCGTAGGTTTGACTCAGGTCTATAACTACATAATCTTTCTGGATCAAGGTAGGGTCGTTTCAGTGTGGGTTTAATAACAGTGGACTATAAAGCCGCTGGAACTACAGAGTGATATGTTTATAATATTTAGAACTGAAGGTCCAAAGACCCCAAAAAGATCTTTAGTCAGCGAACCCGGAAGCGGGTCAAACAGGCAAGTAGTCAGTTTGGCTGTTTTGGCCACCTGTTAAAGATTATCAAGTGACCAGATCCCTAAATTGGGAAACAAAATCCCTGGACAGCCACCATATCACGCAACTATAATTTTCAGACCTTTGATATGTGACGTATTGACATGATCTTTAGAAATCTCTTCCCGTATGCGTTGAATCTTCTTATTAAAGAAGACCATAAAGTCATGGGCTGAATGGGTAGAACTATCTGGAGTAATCTGTTGCCTCGTTAGCGATGCTACAGTGTGGAAAAGGATTTTAGAGTTATTATTTTGTGCCGCATTCACCTTCGAAAAATAGGCTGATTTTGCAGAGGCAAGGGCTGCTTTATAATTTAACAAGCTGTCACACCAGGTTTGACGGAAAACCTCAAGCTTGGTAGTGCGCTATTTCCGTTCAGATATTCTGCAGTCTTGTTTAAGCGATCTAGTTTCATCAGTTAACCAAGGCGTGCGTCTTTTAGGTCGAGATTTAAGCCGTAGGGGCGCCACGGAATCCAGGACACAAGTGAGGTTCGCATTAAATTCATTCATGAGTGAGTCAATAGAGCCTTTATACAAAGGAAATTACGCAACTACTCCTTGGAGAAGATCAGAGAGCTCAGAAACTATGCCAGTGCAAATATTGCGGCCGCTAAATCCTTTAGTTTATTTAATATAACATTTAGCCAGCACCTCCAATGTAACTAAATAATGATCAGAAATAACGGTAGTACACGGTAATACCGTCACATTTGAAGTGGAAACTCCTTGAGTCAGAACCAGGTCTAGTGTATTTCCATCTTTATGAGTCGGCAAATCAATCAGTTGATTAAAACCAATGTGTCAATAAGAGACCGAAACGCAACAGAAAGTCGAAATTTAGACACAGACCCAAATGTATAAGTTCCTCCCGACTGTAGGTATTATTGGCCACGCATGTCTCCAGAAAAGAAAGCAAAATAGACAGGAGAACGGTAATAAGTAGAAAATTAGCTGAAGAGCTGTGAGCCGCTGTGTCCATGCGCGCCACCATTATCATCAAATTTGTACATGCAACTTAACTACCGTATTTTCCGCACTATAGGGCGCACCGGGTTATAGGGCGCACCCCCAAAAAATAGTTTTCTGTCCTATATCTTCCATAGATAAGGCGCACTGGATTATAAGGCGCTACAATGGGAACGTCGACAAAACAGTCAGATGATTCAGGCAAACTGATTACCCCCTTAACATTCCGAAAGCTTGCAAAGAAGCAAATACGTGTCGTAGACACGTGCGGATGAGGTGTCCGTACGATTTCACTCAAATGCATCATTTCAAATATCATTCGCAAGGTTAAAGTCTTGGGATTCAAGAAATGCCAAATATTTCTTAATTTCTATTTTCTTTTTCGCTCGCAACTTTACTGTGCTTATGACAATAAACACTTGGAATTGAGTTTAATTCACTCAACTCATCACAGCAACATCAAGATCGTTCTAAAACAAAATACCGGTGTTGTGGAAAATAGACTTGCATTTGTAGAATAGAGTTGCATACATTTAAGTCAAGTCAAGTCATTTTTATTTGTATAGCCCTAAATCACGAAGAGTCTCAAAGGGCTTCACAGATTGTTACACTATATTACACAAACTATTTTCAACCGACAAGAGGAGTAGGTTATTCGTATGCAATGGAGTAGAAGTGAGTTTTAAGTTTAGATTTAAACATTTCCACTGAGGTTGCAGATCGAATCTCAGGGGGAAGAGCATTCCACAGCACCGGTGCCCGGATGGAGAACGCTCTCGAACCAGCAGAAGACTTAGAAAGACTTGCTTACAGTAGTGAGGGAATGTTGACATCATTCGAGAAGATCCTTGGCAAGACAGTTGAGTTTCCCTAAAAGGGCATGGGACCTGCAAGGTCCCGCTGTGCAAGGTCCCTCTGAGCAAACTGAGGTGAACAACATGTCCTAACAAGGGTACGACAACATCTTCTTTGTTGAGGCGTCAGATCTCCTCCGCCTCTTGGGTTGTACTCAAATTGAAGCTATAAAAGCATTGTTATGTCTGGAGTTCTCTGAGTTTCTTTGGGATGACGAAATAAAAGGCTCCCCCTCATGGCAAGCTCCGGTGTACTTAATTAAATCATGAAAGAAGACTTAAAAGATTATCGAACCTACATTTTCTCCTACATTAAATGGCGCCCTAACGTGTTTTTTGGCTCAAATTGACTTCTCGTCGTGAACGCTGCCCCGACGAGCGGTTGAGGTAAGGACAAGGTTTTTCTTTCCTTATTTCGGTTTGCTTGTCGGGGTAAGTGAAGTGCATTGGGGCCTGTGACGTGAGGGCTAAAATTTGGAAATTCGTGCACGTGGATAATCCGTCTGTAGTCAACAAGTTGGACGGATTGTATGAGTTGTTATGAGATTTATGGCCGGCAACAATCTTGTGCTCAGGGATTGTTGTGATGTATTTTGGTCGGGCTCCGGGGAGTCTGGATGAAGTAACGGCTGTTGTTTGTCCGGTCCGTATGATGTTAAAAGGGGTCGGTCTAGAAGGCGATGATAAGACGTCATCAGTTGCTGATATTTTCGGTGACAGAGAGTAGACGATCTGTTAATGGTCATACGGAGGTGTGTGTTTTTTTTATGTGGAGAGTTATACCGGCAGAGGTTAATGAGCAGATGTTCAGATGTTGTATTGTTGAGATGACTTCGCGTATAAACAGCGTCTGAGGAGCTGTGTGTGTGAAGTGCTGACGTGTTTTCGTTCTGAGCGATATCTAGCTCGGGAATTTTCTTGTGACGGTTCGTCCTCCGTGGTGATGTTAAAAGGGGTCGGTCTAGAAGGCGATGATAAGACGTCATCAGTTGCTGATATTTTCGGTGACAGAGAGTAGACGATCTGTTAATGGTCATACGGGGGTGTGTGTTTTTTCATGTGGAGAGTTATACCGGCAGAGGTTAATGAGCAGATGTTCAGATGTTGTATTATTGAGATGACTTCGCGGATAGACAGCGTTTGAGGAGCTGTGTGTGTGAAGTGCTGACGTATTTTCGTTCTGTGCGATATCTCGCTTGGGAATTTCTGCACTCTGAAAAATTATACCGACATGGGTATAATGGGCAGATGATAAGATGTTGTATTGTTGAGATGACTTCGCGTATAAACATCGACTGGGGAGCGGTGGGTGAGAATTGCTGACATAATTTCGCTCTGAGCGATATCTCGCTCGGGAATGTTGGCTGTTGGTGTGTGCCTGAGTTGTTTGGTGTGCGTCTTTGCCTTTTGCGGTCTTGTGTGTATCTTTCGCGTGTCTGAATGCGTGTTAGGGATGGGAGTGTGTTTGAGACAGTTGTAATCGAACTTTGTGTGTGGGGGTGTGTGCCAGCTGGCGATAATTTTTGCGTGTGTCTCTCTGTCTGTGGATGTGTGTTCGGTTCGGTTTCTCCTCCGCTCCGCTCGACCCCGCCCGCCTGAGTGAGTGTGTGCGGGTGATTTATGCTTAACTGTTTAAGGGCTGGGACGACGCTGTGCGGAGGAGAACCTTTGTCTTTTTTGTTTTTTGTTTTGTTTAGCGTTGGGAGGGGGGACGTATGAATGAAAGATGGAGTGACTGCTTATTCTCGCGGGCGAGGACACAGTGGTAGTAGAGAGTGGTTTAACGGCATGAGGGGTTTTGGGAATCAGTGGAACCGGGATGAAAAAATATTGCGCGATTGGTGTGTGAGATAGGTGTAGGATACTTACGTTATTGGCGAATACGTTGGGGTGACTGATTTGTCCAGCGCTTCGTCTACGTGTGGCCTCTGAATTTGGGATCTGGTTCCGTTAAACATCGCAAGGCTCTGAGGGAAAAATACGTGTGCGACAAAGCCCGTTCTAGTGGGAGGGGCCGGGTCCGCCCGAAGACGAATATTTATGAAATGGGGTTGAGCTGGAATGAACTGTTTGTGTCTGAGCAGAAGCGGACGTGCGAGCCAAGCAGAGGAGAGGGCCCCCAACATTCTGAGCCTGCTCAGCCCGCCCCGTTTGGGAAAGTCAGCAACAGGCGACCGAGTCGGCCCGAGTTTGAAAGGAACGAGGTCAGGGCACAATAATTGGGTGACTATGAACATTCTTGTGCCAGTGAAGCTTTTGGGATTGCGTCATCCGGACAAGGCCAAGCTGATTGAAAAAGTGTCGCATAAATGGGAGAAGAGGACAAAGAATCTTCAACCAGCGTGGCCGCAAGGGGGTACGTTTGATACATACGCTTGTGGCATCATGGAGGTGAGGATCATGGACTACGATTTTAGCAATGGTGGCAAAAAACGGCATGAGAAGAGGAAAACAGAGGAGGAGGTCTTATAGCTGTTTAAGACTGAAGGAGTGCATTATAGGGAGAAAATTAGGGAAGGACTGCTTCGACTGAAAGACAACTCATTGAACGCTGAAACGACGACTGAATCAGCTGGGTTGTATCCAACTTTAGTCGGAACAATGAAAATAAATGGGGATTTCAAATATGATGAAGGAGGAGACGAGATGGAATCGCCAGCACGAGACCAGGGCAACGTGCCAACAAGTCCTCAACATCCTCCTATTCCGAAGCACTGCAGCACAGGGAGAAAGTTCGATGGAGCAGAATGTAGAGAACCGCTCGACTGTTATGCAGAAAGGACTGGAACAGTCAAAGGAAAGTCGGGTGAATCGTTTTGGGTCGACATGGGAGCCAGAGGTGTCCGTCAAGCAAGCAGGAGCTTGGATCAGGATCAGCAACGTGCGATCCGAGCTTCCATTAGGGAATTGGAACAGGAAATAGACAGTCTTCACGCGAGAGCTGAGGTGAGAAGGGACAGTGAGAGGCCTGGACTTTCGGCGGAGGCGACTGGTCAGTATGACCTGAGATATAGGCCAAATATCCGGCCGCCAGAGAGGTATACAGACCCTGGTCAGTTTCCAATTTTAATCAAGGGGAACAAAGGTCAGTACATCCCTTGGCAGACGCTCGATCTCGCTGGTCTGCTCTGGTGCTGGGAAATGGATTTGACGGTTTGAAGAAGAGACTATTGGCAAGATGCTAGCCATCGGCGATATCAAGTCGGTATTGGCACAATGTGTAGGTGCTTCAACGATGGAGAATATCTTGCGTCACATTAACAATGGATGGATGATCGATGTGATGGCGGATGGAACTGAATTTAACGCCTACCGTGCAGTGGTGTGGAGAGCACTACGGGATGAGTACCCTGCCAAGATTGATCCAAAGGCGTTGAAAGGTGAAACTCTCGGCGAAACTGAAAATCCAGCTTCGTATATCGGCAGGCAGCTCAAACGATGGAAGCAGGAGACGGAGGAAGAAGTAGAGACCAGCCCTATACTCTCGACCCTGTTCCGCAATGCCGTCATCGGAGCCCTGCCAATGCAAGTTCAAAGCAAGCTGGAAGATGTCGTAGGGTTAACCTCAATGCCATACAGGGAGTTCCGTGACCATGTTGTCCACACCATTGATAAATTCAGAAAGGATCAACAAAAGCAGCAGGACTTAGAAAGAGCTGAACAACGGAAGCTCACTCAGATGCAGCTCTCTGACCTGCAGAATAAAACAAAATTAAAGACTCAAGCGCCTGTACTGGACCAACCCTTCCAGGCAAACATGACAGCGCCGCCTATCGCTCCATCGGCCCAACAACCGCTTCCAGTCGTTAATGTTTATCAGCAAACGCCATTTGGCCGGCGACCCTACAGAGCAGTACAGGGCCGAATGCCTGCCTGGGGTCGGGGTGCTAACAGGCAAACGCCCACAGGCCGAGCAGTCGTGTGCTGGAGATGTCAGGGGCTTGGCCATTTTTGGCGGGAATGTTCAGCAACCGGTCCGGTGGGATGGAGGGAACCATGGGGGGGCCCGTCAAGGCAAGGAGGAGGATCTCCAGGTGCAGGTCTAAGATATTGGCAATAGGGGGGCCCGGAGAATCCTAAGGGGGGGGCTCAATTTACAATACATGCAGGGGAAACTGGCAAAAATCCAAGTAGAAATCAAAGGCGCCAAAATCCCAATGCTAGTTGACACCGGAGCTACATATACCTGCATTAGTTCGGAGTATGCCTCAAACCTCCCCATGTCCGGCAAATTCATAAGAACAATAGGATTCTCGGGATAAAAACAAACCATTCCAATGACAGACCCAGTGAAGATCTCTACTGAAGAGGGTGAAATTACGATACCCATTCTTGTGTCAGATGAAACACCAGTGAATTTGCTGGGAAGAGATGCTTTGTGTAAGCTTGGAGTCAAATTTTGGTGCACTCCGGACGGGGTGTATCTGGACAGGATTGGACTCAAGAATCAATTGCTACAACGAAGCGAATGCGCCAGGGTCTATTGGCTGGGAAATCTACAGGAGCCAGTAAATGAAATTGTGAAAACCTGGGGACCTGTCATCAAAATACAGCTTCCAGAGGCATTCAAGCCAACGACAGATTACCATTGCACTATGTATTATGACTCATCCTGCAGTATGGTCTATGAGGAGATATGGGACAAACAAACAAGGAACACCACGGTGGAAGTTTGGGCCGACTGCCTCCTGATTGGCCGTCAGGGTGCAGCACTGAACATCGTACCTAACGATTTCACCTCGCAGTGGTTCGGAGTGCCGGCATCGGAACCACATATTGCGTTGGTTGTCAACAAAGGATTCAGATCTAAAGACCTAGGTCCCATGGTGAGAGCAGCAAAGTGCGTGAGGTGGATTGAAACCGAGGATTCGGGAGTGACGGTTTCAGACGAGGGTGATATGGTGAGAATACCATGTGAAGTGAAAATGGTTGCGAGACCTTGGGTGGTTACCATACCAGAAGCAACGCAAGCTGTTCAAGATGAGGAGAAACAAGAAGATGGGTTGAGACAGGAAATGCTGGAACAGATTCCAAAGGAGGTGTGGTCAACCCACGACACCGATGTTGGGTTGGTAAAATCAGCGAATCCAGCGGAAATAAAATTGAAGCAGGGAGCAAAGTTGCCGTGTCGACCACAATATGCGCTGAAGCCGGAAGCGGAAGCAGGGATACAGATGACGATCGATGGACTGCTCAGGGCTGGAGTACTAATTGAGATGCTAAGTCCATGCAACACTCCGATTTTTCCTGTTCCCAAACCGGGTAAATCTGGATACAGATTGGTACATGATTTGAGAGCGGTAAATGAGGTTGTCCAGGATTGGCTAGCTGAAGTTCCAAATCCAACAACCATCCTTACGAATGTGCCTCCGCAAGCAAAGTACTTCACAGTGATTGATCTTTGTTCTGCATTCTTTAGTGTTCCGTTATCTGAAGACTCGTGGTATCTTTTTGCATTCACGTACCGAAATAAGCAATACAGTTACACACGGTTGCCACAAGGCTTCAAGCACAGTCCTCACATATTCAACCAAGTGCTACGTAATGATCTGGAAGGCCAGGACATCGATGGTACGCTGATACAATATGTTGATGACCTGCTAATCTGCTCGGCAACGCTCGAAGAATGTCATAGAGATTTAATCAGGGTCCTACAGGGACTGGCTGGAACAGGACACAAGGCTTCGCAGGCCAAATTACAATACTGTCAGCCGCAAGTGGAATATCTGGGAAGACTCATCTCTCAGGGGAGCATTGCAATGACACCTGAGCAGCTCGAGGGAGTCAGCAAAGCTCCGAAACCTCAGACGGTCGGACAAATGATGACCTTCCTTGGGATGACGGGATTCAGCTCAGAGTGGATTGAGGACTACGCATGGAAGACCAATTCATTGAGGGACTTAATGAAAGAAGCAGGAACAACGATGCTGAGTGCAGAACTACAATGGACAGACATTGCGATGGGCGCTTTCGAAAACATCAAGCAGGAAATGCAAAGGGCGCCTTCTTTGGCGACACCGGACTACACAAAACCTTTTGTGCTGTACGTAGCGAATCGATGTAATATGTATGCTTCAGCTGTGTTGATGCAAGAGACGTGCAGTGGCAGACAAAAACAGCCGATTGCCTACTACAGCACCAAACTAGACAATGTGGTGCAAGGATGGCCGCCATGTTACCAAGGCTAAGCTGCAGTTCATTATGCTTATGAAAAAGCCACAACGGTTACTATGGGTTATCCAGTAATAATTTACACCCAACACAAAATCTCGGGACTGATAAATCAAGGCAAGTTTGTTGTTACTCAGGCCAGGTGTCTGCAGTTCATGACACTGGTGACATACCCAGATGTTACGTTGAGGAGGTGTACTACAACAAATCCGGCTAACACCATACCGTTTGAGTTTGAGGGTGAAGCACACGAATGCGTTGCAGACACGATGAAGTACACCAGGTTAAGACCAGATTTGGAGTCTACTCCGCTGCTGAATGCAGACCTGACATATTTCGTTGATGGATCGTGCTTCCGAGATTACCTAGGTAATCATGCTGGATACGCAGTTGTCAGGCAAGAAGCTGAGCGGTATGTGACGCAGAAAGCGGAGAAATGTGAACAGCCCTGTTCGGCTCAGCCTGCAGAACTTAAGGCCTTGACGGAGGCGTGTAAGCTAGCAAGAGGAAGGACTGCCAACATTTACACCGACTCGGCGTATGCACATGGAGTTTGCCACCATTTTGGAACTGTTTGGAAACAAAGAGGGTTCAAAAAATCGGATGGGAGCCCAATTCAACATCATCAACAAATCACGGAACTCATGTCTGCAATGATGTTACCATCGGAATTAGCCATCATCAAGTGCCAGGCACACAGAAGAGGGGATGATGCAGTGATACGTGGGAACAATGCGGCGGATGAAGCAGCCAAAGGGGTGTCAAAGAGCAAAGTTGCTGTCCTCGCACCTATGGTTTCACTGGAACCGGTAGCAACGCCAGAAGATATAATACTGATTCAAGGCAACGCTAGCCTGAACGAAAAGACACTGTGGAGAGAGAGGGGTGCTACCTGTGATGATAAGGGACTTTGGAGATCACATGAGGGACTGATTATTGCTCCAGTGTCTCTGCTGTCTATGTTTATATCAGAAGCGCACAATATAGATCATTGTGCAAGGGGGGAGGTTGTAAAAAAGCTGCAGAGACAAGGTTACTGGTCTCCATATTTACAGGCCACGGTAGACGAAGTGCTCAACCAATGTGAGATATGTGCAGAAAACAACATAAAGAAATGCGTACGGGCACCGATCTGTGCCAGCCCCACAGGGGCCTTTTAAGCATTTAGTTATTGATTATGTAGATATGATAAAGACAGTTCGAGGAAAAAGATACATGCTCGTCGATTTAGTCGTTGGGTTGAAGCTGTGCCATCAAAGAATCTAGGCGCAGAAACCGTAATTCAGTTTTTGATCAGAGAAGTTATTCCGCGATTTGGCATACCGTCAGAAATAAGCTCAGATAACGGTGCGGCGTTTGTTCAAAAGGTCGTGAAGGGCATCCTACGAAAATTACACATTAAACAATGGTTGGGTGCCGTGTATCACCCGCAGAGTCAGGGCATGGTGGAACGAGTAAATGGGACCTTAAAATCGAAGATAAACAAGATCTGTGCAAGTATTAAGCTAAACTGGGTGGATGCGCTACCGTTAGCACTGATGAGTTATTGTATGCAGACTAATAGTATCACGCATTTGACACCACATGAAATGCTGACGGGCAGGCCGATGCCCGCGCCGCATTTGAGGGGTCCGTATAAGGGGCCGCCGCTTGAGCAACTACAAACTAAACTGAGAGACTATATAAGACAATTGACGGCTATCCAGAAGGCCATCTACCTGCAGGTGGAGAGACGAGAGTCCGAAGTCGAACGACCATTCGGAGAGACGGTGGTCCCAGGTGATCTCGTCTACATCAAGGTATTTCGACGACATTGGTATCAACCGAGGCGTGAGGGGCCGTACACCGTCATGAGGGCGACGCCGACCGCAGTCCAGGTCGAGGGCAGCTCAACCTGGTACCATCTGCACCACTGCACCAAGGCTCACGCGGCCACCATCGAGGGGACCAACGGAATTCAACAGGGCAGTAACAAGCAGAGCTCGGAAAAATGCAGCGACGGATGGAAGTCGCGGGCCTGGGAGTGCAGCCGGAGATCCGACTAGCGGCGCTCACAGACCTTGACGCATCAAAGAGACAGCAGCCCGGTTAAGTGTGACACTACTGTACAACATACCAAAACGGTTGAAAATTTGGGAAGCTCAATTCGCAATGGAGAACGAATTGTTAATACTAGTATCCCGAGCGTTATGGGAATGATACGACGAAAGAGAAACGTGCGACCAGTCGGGGTGCCGACCGACGGTCAGCTAGACTTGGGTGTGTTTAGGCCAGGGAGTTTTGACCCGACGGGAGAACGTGGGTGGGAAACCGCAAAGTACAACACGTGGTATAGATGGTTATGGTATACCGCGAGGGACATGACGGATGAGGAATGTATAGCGTGCTCGACGGCGCCGCCAGGCGTTTCGATTGTGATTCCAGAAAAACATACGATGGAGTCATGTGCAAGGGAGCAGCGGCGGATATGCAAAGACCCGAGGTTTGCTTCGCAAGTCTTTGTGGTTAAACCTCCTCCGCTGCCGATGTGTACTATAGAATGTAGGTTTACTTCTGGTCATAAGGGTGGACATTATTATCCGAGGCTGACATCGACTCCTGAGAAGATTAGGTATAGGATGTGAAGGGAATTTCAACGAACGACGGACCCGAAGAGCCCTCCGAAAGTGTATAGGACTGATCGAACCGCTGAGTATGAATGTTATGCGAGTGGTGCGTATAGTTATAGTGGATTAGTTGGGCGTTGGGTGGGGAACACGACAGTGAAGTGTAAGACAACTTGGGTTATATCCTGGATCCTTATTTTCCAGAGAGTACGGTGTGGTTTGAGAATCCGGGTGTGCGTGATCAGACGTGCGAAAACGTAACTACTGTATGTCGATTCCGGACGTACATTATTTTAGGGATCAATCAGTCGCGGTGGCAGACAGTTACTGGATGTGTGGGGGTGACGCTTTGAGGAGCGGGATCCCCCGAAATTGGATTGGATTGTGTACGCTTGTGAGGATAAAAATACCTGTCCATATAATGTATAAGGGGGTTCATGAGGTGCTAGGGACTCATAAGGTGACCAGGGTTAGGAGAGCGTTTGTTCCTGATGGACGAGTGTATCTAGATGCCATCGGACAACCGAGGGGGATTCCGGATGAATTTAAGGCTAGGGATGAAGTTAAGTCTGGATTGGAATCGATATTCATCTGGATAACTCCGAATAAGAACGCGGAATGGATTAATTACGTTTATTACAACCAACAACGTTTTATTAATTACACAAACAAGGCCTTTAGTGCGTTGGGGGAACAATTGCATGAGACATCTAGGATGGCCTGGCAGAATCGTCAGGCCCTCGATTTTCTCTTAGCCAGTAAGGGAGGCGTGTGTCATATGATAAAGGAAGAGTGCTGTACTTATATACCTTTGAATACAGCCGAGACGGGTAGCTTCACGAAGGCGATGTCAAAGATCCGGGAGTTGAGCAGTGAAGTCACGGTAAATACTGAGAAGTACAGTATCTCTTTTGATTGGTTCTCGTCTACATTTGGGTACTGGGGTGGTCTATTGGCAAAGGGGGGTGTTCTTGTAATAACCGTCGTGGTGGTTGTGTGTTTGTTGTGTTTCTGTATCATACCTATTCTGAAAAGGGGGGTGCTTAAGACTTTTGGGGAACAGATGACGGTGTTGGCTGGTGCTAAGGCGGCGGAAGCTCAATTAGCACAGTTGGTGATTGAATACCCAGGTTTATTTCTGAGTGAGGAGGGACAGGTGACTCGCTTGGATTCGGCACCTTGAGTTTGTCGCGCGACGTCGCTAGGTGTGAAAGATAGGGGAACATCTGCGTGAAGGGGCACGTAGGGTGATCTGGTTTATATGCGGTATCCGATAGTGCTTTCATTAGTCACGGAACACACTTTAGCGCTAGGTATAATAGCTACGCATGTTTTGGTTTCTGATTGTGGTTCTCTTGTTGGTATGTCACACTGCCGGAGAGTAAGCTGCTGACTGGGATGCATCGTCGCTTCCGGGTTTTTGGCTGCATGGAAACTGCGCGTGATGCCTGCTGGGATGATCGCTCGCTCCAACATCTGACTTCACGGCACCCGATGAAGAATGCGGCGAAGCATTGTCTTCAAAATGTTCGCTCGTATTGAACTGTATCGACGGCTATTACCAAAAATTGTTGTCGCTTATCGGTTAATTTATTCGTTTACCTTTATCATGTACCGATCAACCGTCGACGGTCTACGTGTGTAATCCAGTGTGTGCGGATAAGGGTGTTTGGAGCGTTGGGGGTTTTTTGTTATCGAAACATTAATAACTGGAGTTGGGATGGTCGCAGCAGGCTGACCGCCAGAATTTATTTTTATTTTTATTCCGATAATGCTGTCCGTGTAGCTATGCTTTAAGATGTTTTACCACTACCCTGTATTGGTTTTTCGGTTTTAATTTCCATTCAAAGTGGGAGTTGTGGAAAATAGACTTGCTTTTGTAGAATAGAGTTGCATACATTTAGAAATGTAGAAAGACTTGCTTACAGTAGTGAGGGAATGTTGACATCATTCGAGAAGATCCTTGGCAAGACAGTTGAGTTTCCCTAAAAGGGCATGGGACCTGCAAGGTCCCGCTGTGCAAGGTCCCTCTGAGCAAACTGAGGCGAACAACATGTCCTAATAAGGGTACGACAACATCTTCTTTTTTGAGGCGTCAGATCTCCTCCGCCTCTTGGGTTGTACTTAAATTGAAGCTATAAAAGCTTTGTTATGTCTGGAGTTCCCTGAGTTTCTTTTGGATGACGAAATAAAAGGCTCCCCCTCATGGCAAGCTCCGGTGTACTTAATTAAATCACGAAAGAAGACTTAAAAGATTATCGAACCTACATTTTCTCCTACACCGGGAAAATATAAAGCCGCATAGCTTACCTAAGTTCTCACGTTCAATAATGATACGCAATCATGGTCTTCTTACAACCGTGAGTGAAGTAAATCCAGGAGAGTAGAATATTTACAAATACAGACTAATGAAACATGTTTCTTTATTGCGTACTTTAGCAAGCTTGCTAAGCTTGCTACGCCATTGCTAAACTCGGCCAATTGCAGGGTTTGTTTTGGCCATCTAGCCAATCCGAGGCTCCAAATAACTTCAGCCAATAGCGATCGATTTAACGGATGATTGACACATCTTTTTCGGCCAATTGCAGGGTTTGTTTTGGCGCTCTAGCCAATCCGAGGCTCCGAATAACTTCAGCCAATAGTGATGGATTTAACGGATGATTGACACATCTTTTTCGGCCAATTGCAGGGTTTGTTTCGGCCCTCTAGCCTATCCGAGGCTCCAAATAACTTTAGCCAATAGTGATCGATTCAAATGATGATTGACACATTGGTTAGCCAATGAAACGCCGGTATATAAATCCCAGCATACACCATGCTTTCATTAGTTGCAAGACTTTGCGACTTAATATTGATTCATATATAAGGCGCACTGTATTATAAGGCGCATGGTCAGCTTTTGAAAAAAATTAAGACTTTTAGGTGCGCATTATAGTGCAGAAAATACAGTAGTACGTCCACTGAATGGCTGACTAGCGGGGTCAGTGGGTGGAACAATACTACTTCTGCTGAGGCTCGTATAGCCATTGCTGCCGCACAGACTGATTGGACACAGTGTGGCAAGGCTTGAGCCACTATGTCCAACCTCTTGGAGTAGTATGCTACTGGGCGGAGCTGTCCGCCATATTGTTGCAGCAATACAGATGTCATAAATCCATTTTTGCAGTCTACTGTTTGAGTAAAGGGTTTCTCATAATTTGGGAAACCAATGGCTGCTGATGAAGTTATTTTCTGTTTTGTTTGGTCGAAGGCTTCTTCGGCTTTCTCTGTCCATATTAGAGAGGCATTCAGTGGTAGTTGTTCTGTGTGGATTAAATCCAGAAGTGGTTGGGTGGTTTCTGCATATTCTATGATCCATTGTCTGCAGAAGTTCACCAGGCCCAAAAATGCCATCATTTGCCTTTTGGTACGTGGTTTTGGGACTTGGAGGACAGCCATTTTTCTGTCAGCTGTAAGTTTTCTCCCTTCAACTGGAACCAGATGTCCCAAGAAAACTACTTCTTTTTGAACCCACTGAAGTTTCTTCAATGATGCTTTGTTTCCAGTTCTTGCTAGGTGCTTGCATAGATTCCGAAGCATTTTCTTCTTTTGTGGGACTAGCTATCAAAATGTCATCAACATAGATTAAAATTTGAGTGGACTCTTTGTGTTGGTGTTGACTAATGCAATTATTAATCTCTTTTGAGAAAATGGTTGGACTTTCTGCATACCCTTAAGGTAGTCTCGTATAGGCGTACTTTTTGTTGTTGAATGTGAAACCAAACCAATGTCTGGCTGAGGGATGCAGTGGTATTGAGAAAAATGTGTTGCTAAGATCAATTACTGCGAATAATCCGTGTGCGTTTTTTAATTCATTCATGAGTGTGTGTGGGTCTGGAACACATGGAGCTCTTTGCTTTACTGCTGAATTAACTGCTCTGAGGTCGTGTACCATTCCCCATGATTCTGAATCTGCTTTCCTTACTGGAAAAATTGGTGTGTTGCAAATGGCAGTTGGTGCTTCGATTGGAGTGCCTGCCGTTATCATGTTTTGAATGACTGGTCGTATGCCTTCTTTTGCGTCAGGTTTCAAAGCATACTGTCTAATTTGTGGGTGATTACTTCCTTTTGGCGCAATGGTGACCTCAGTTGCTGTAGTCATCAGCCCTACATCAGTCTTTGAAGTTGACCACAATGTTTCTGGAATGTCTGGAAAGTCACTAGATTGATAGTAGCCTTCTAGAAATTCATCGCTTAGTCATCCGCTCAAATGGACTTGGGAGTGAAAATTGTGGTCCATCTGAGTGGCTTGTAGAAAACTGATCCTAAATCAAGAATGTCACATGCAAATGAACCGTCCTCTTGTGGTTGCCAAGGTTCATTTTTGGTGATGAGAATTTTCATTTTTGGTGATGAGAATTTGGAGAACTATTCTTCTTAGCTGGAACCAATTCATGTCACCTGGCTCTGCCAGTGATATGTGCAGTAATTCTCCTGGAAAGGCTTGCCTTTTCAGTGGCTTAATGTCTCTTGGAAGTGGAACGGTGGCAAATATCCATCCGGACTCGTTGCTCCAATAGACTTTGTTTGTAGTTTTTGGTTGTTCATTCCAACGTCTCAGGAAGTCTGGCTTTGGTGGCCTTCTGGCATATTTGATTGTGCAATGCAAAGTTTACATTGTTTGAGGTTTCCACAATGTGTTTTTGAAGAGTTGTAGTGGAAGTGATTTCAGGTCTGTAGTGATTGAAGCTGGACCTTTGACTATCGGATCGAGTCTGTAGAATGTCGTTGGGGCTCCACTTCCCTCTAAGACCATCATTTGAAATTTATCTTCTTTTTTGACCACCATGTGGTGTCCTTCAACAGTCAATGTCAGCCCAAGCGTTTTTATCAAGTCTCTTCCCAACAAGTTTTCTGGACATTCGGGAACATAGACAAAACTGATTTCTCCGTGTTGAGCCCCATCCTCATCTACAGCTGTTGTTAGTTTTGTGAAATATCTTTTTGCTGGTCTTCCTCCCGCTCCAATTACTAACACAGATGTTTTGGCCAGTGTTACTCTAACCACCGATGATTGGGCTCCAGAGTCCACAATAAAATTAACTAGTCTTTCTCTTGGTCCTATTTGTAATCGTCTTTTTGGTGGGTTAACTGATGAAATGTTTCCAAATAATACGCTGAAGTCCAGAATGGGAGTTAGTTGTGAACATTCAGGCTCATCAGAGTTCTCCTCACCTTCTCCCTTATCCATTTCTCTGTCGGTTAGTCAATCTGTGGATGAATAAGGGTTGTTGTCGTTACGGTAATCTCTTGGTTTGGGCTTCGAAACTCCCTTGCGAAATGTCCAGTTTTCCCACAATTGTAGCAAATGTCATCTCTTCCAGGAAGTCTTCCTCTTCCTCTTCCTCTATTTGGTCGGCCGTGTCCTCCGCCACGACCTCGTCCTCCCCCCTGGTAGTACATTGGGGCAGACGGGATCACTCCAGCAGTAGAGAGACTTTAAAAGAGTGATGTCATAGTGAGTGCAGCTTTCTGATCTTGTTTCTTTCTTTTTAGGTCTTCAGCGTGAATGGCGTGTGTCACAAGGTCACCCATTGTGGCTGTTCTCCAGGTAATCAGATGCTTTCTTATGTTATTGACGATGCTGCTTTCCACACCATGCAGGAAAGCTGACTTGAGCATTATCTGGAAGGGTGTGTCGGGTGCCTCAGCATCCAGGACTCCACTGCAATTTCTCATTTTCTCTGTTAGTCAAGTCAAGTCAAGTCACATTTATTTATATAGCCCTTAATCACAAAAATGTCTCAGAGGACTGCACAGGGTTACAATTACAAAATTACACAATTACCTGATCTTAAACCAGCATGCGGGCAAGGAACAACTCAAAAACCTCAGTGTGAGGAGAAAAGAGAAACCTTGAGAAAGGACCGCACATGTGGTAATCCCCCTTCCAGGATTGACCAGGGTGAATTACAATTAGAATTACTGTACACATAATAGTAAACACTAGGTAATATGTTGAAGATGTCCGGAAAGAGCATGACACCAACGACGCCCCCAGCCTGTAAACTAGTCCAGAAAGTCTATGACGGCCACGACGCTGCTTCCCATCTCTGCCAGCTGGTAAATGCAGGGGTTGACATGCTGCAGGTTAGACGCTGGTCCGCTGACTCAACTCAAATCATCCTTCTCCTTCGTATCAGCCAGGCAGGCGTCGGAAAAAGACAGGATATGAGGTGGGCATCAATCATACGCTTTGGAATAGAAGTGTGTCTTAAGCCTTGGTTACTTCCGTTGAGGTTGCAGATCTTATCTCCAGAGGCAGGGCATTCCATAACACCGGGGCCCGGATGGAGAACGCTCTCGAGCCTGCAGACTTCTTGGCTCTCGGAGTCACAAGTAGACCGGCATTTTCCGAGCGCAGACTCCGTGCAGGAACATAGGGGGAAATCAAATCGGAGAGATAAGAGGGTGCAAGCCCATGCAAACATTTATATGTTAATAAGAGAACCTTAAAGTCACATCTTAAGTGGACTGGGAGCCAGTGCAAGTTGGCCAATATGGGAGTATTATGCTCAAACTTTTTGGTCTTAGTCAAAAGTTTAGCTGCCGCATTCTGAACCAGCTGCAAACTTTTAATGCTAGACATCGGGAGACCAGAAAGCAATACATTACAGTAATCAAGCCGAGAAGTAATAAACGCATGAATTAAAACCTCTGCATCTGATTGGGACAGCATCGAACTAATCTTCACAATATTACGGAGGTGGTAGAAAGCTATTCTAGTAATATTTTTCACGTGTAACTGAAACGATAGATTAGGATCAAATATAACACCTAGATTTTTGACCGAGTCACTATGGGTAATATTACATTTGTCTACGTTCAGGGTAGTGTTTGAAAACAACTGACGACAGTGAGCTGGACCAATAATCAACATTTCAGTTTTTCTGGGTTAAGGCGTAAAAAATTAAGTGACATCCATCTTTGAATCTCAGTAAGGCAAGCCTCCAGATTTCTACAACTTAAATGTCCATTTTTTTCCAGTGGCACATACAGTTGAGTGTCATCTGCATAGCAATGGAAACTAATATTACTGTATACTTGCGGATAATGTCACCAAGCGGGATCATATAAATACTAAAAAGAAGGGGGCCAAGTACAGAGCCTTGAGGAACACCACAGGGGACATCAGATTGTTTAGAGGTCAGATTGCCATAGTTAACACATTGCATTCTGTCTGACAGGTAGGACCTAAACCACGAGAGTACAGTTCCTGAGATACCAATGCGTTCTAGACGAGCCAATAATACGTTGTGGTCGACGGTATCAAAAGCAGCGCTGAGATCCAGCAGCAGTAACATTGATGAGGCACCGGAATCTATTGCTAAAAGGAGATCATTGGTTACTTTACCCAGGGCTGTCTCAGTAGAGTGATTTGCCCCAAATGCTGACTGGACAGTTTCAAAGAGGTTATTTTCTGGCATGAAGTCATCTAGCTGCTGTGCAACGAGAGTGATGACGAGGAAGATAAAGAAACAGATCCCTACTCTCCTGTGGGAGGTCGCACTAGAGGCAAGATTCTTTCAATGAAGGATGGAACTGCAAGTGCATCCACCTCAGGACAGCGAGTTGCGAGGATTAACATAACCACCACAAAACCTGCCAGCCTGTACCCCCTGCTACCAGAACCATCTGCACCAGCAACTCCCCTGTATCCAATGATAGCTGTTTGCAAACCCAGCATTTGGAGCCCAGGGCCAAGAAAGAGAAATTCACGTTTACCGTCCCTGGACCCAAGCTGAAATGAAAGAAGCCTGTGCTTCCATCCCTCCCCTAGAGCAAAATGTGGGAAGATGGACCGAAGCAGTAAGAGAGCTTGTCAACAGTTATAGATTGAATGGCCCAGAGATAATGACAGTCTCAGACATCTTCTGGGATACAGAGTAGGACGAATTGTAGGGAATTTCAACCCCCTCGACGCAAACCAAGTTGTACGTCCATATGGAGATGATCTGATTGCTGATTTCGTCCATGTCACGAACAGAGCAAGAGAAGCATTTACCAAACTACCCGATTTTAGCGCTGTCACCCAATGTCGCCAGGACCCAGGAGAGTCAGTTAGACAGTATGTTGAAAGACTAACTAATGATTTGTCCTTTGATAATCTAACACAGATGGTATTTCAAAAAGGTGGCTAACGCTAGAAAATAAACACCAGGCATTTGATTTTATTGCAACGGCTGTCGGAGAGGGGTTGCTTCTGTCTACACGGTCGCAGCTCGTCTGCCACTTTCCCGTTTGAGTTGCATTTTATTGATAGGACAAAGAAAGGAAAAGAAGCACCCCTTTTGGGCGGTATTTGAAACAAAGAAACATGATACCACCTAGTTGGATGCACACAGAGTCACGCACGCGCTTAACATAGTATGTGTGTGTATGTGTAAATGATGACTTGTTTAGAAAAGAAAAACAGGTTAATTTAATCATGTTAAATGTCTTGATTTCATCAAGTTAATTTGTAACATAGGTGGCTGAGAAATGCACAAATAACTAAATGTAATTTACCTTACAGATAACTAATTCGAACAATTTGGTAAACGGTACGTTTTAATAGTTTCATTCCTAACAACGCCTTATTAAATGCGTCACTCCCATTACAGACACACTTTTGAAGAACAAGCTGCCTTTGTTCAAATGTCCACCTGTGAAGATACAATCGAAGCACAAGGTCCAACTTGCTGCTTTGAGGAGTGATTGTAGCCTTTTTAAGGTATTTTTGTATCGTGTCAAACAAGAGAAGGTGATCTTCATCAGTTCTTCAGCCATGAGAACCAAACAGCACCACCATCTTTATCTCAAGAAGGAATGTTAAGAAGGGAACAAAGTCAGATTTGCTTCACTGTCTTACGTCAATGTATTCTGGTTTGTCAGAAACCACTGTTGGCTATGTATAAGCTGTGTTTATTGATGGTACAGTAAGACCTCAGTTATCGCGGTTAATGGGGACCAAAACCAACCGCGATACGTGAAAATCCGCGAAATAGCGGCGCACCTTCAAAAAGAAAAAAAAAAATTACGCTAGCTGCGTTCTCCATCGACGCACGAGCCGAGTGATCCACCGCCAAAAGTCGTACCGCTGGGCGATTTTACGTTAGCCCGGGACAATCGGAGCCAAATTCACGACAGGGTTTTTACTTGCGCACACCGCGGGTGCCGTTCGGTCGCTCCAGAACGGCACCCCTAAACCCTAACGCGCGGCGCGGGTGCTTTCGGGCGCGATACGCACACAGTTACGGGGGTCCCGTGCACGTCCGCCGCCTTTTCACCGCCACACGCGGACGGCCGCCTGTCGTCGCGCCGCGCTACTGGGGTCGTCGGACGAGCGGTCTTCCCCCAGTTACGCCGCCTTTCTCGCGCCGCGCCGTGACGTCTCGTGTGACGTCTCGTGTGACGACTCGTGTGACGTCTCGTGTGACGTCTCGTGTGACGTCTCGTGTGACGTCTCGCGTCGCGCCGTGTGACGCCGCGTCCGCCGAACTTGCTCCGTCGCGCGGCCCGGGAGTGACCTCGGCTCATGTTGAAACCAGGTACTACTAAAACCTTCCAGGTTAATGCTGATAATGTTTTCGTGCCGACACTTACATGTTTCTTCATGTGGCAGATGCAGCCAACAAGGGAGCCAAAAAGGTGATCGTGCAAACTGTTTACTCTGATGTGGTCATCTTGGGAATTAATGTCTTTCAGAAAGTTAGTCGTGAAGAAATGTTGGTTGCCTTTGGAGCCGGTTGCAATTTCTCTGATATAGCCATTCACAAAGTGGCTGCTGCTTTGGGTCCCACCACTTGTTCAACACTTCTGGCATTTCATTCTTTCACTGGTGGTAACACAACATCTTCATTCTGTGGTAGTGGTAAAAAGACTGCCTGGGATACATGGCGTGTATACCCAGAGGTCACAGAGGCTTTCCATGAAATGTTGCAGATGCCACAAGAGTTGAGTGACCACTCTTCATCTGCACTAGAACGATTTGTCGTGCTTATCTATGACTTTGCTGCCCTTGCTCGTAGGTTTCACTCATAACCAGACTTCTTTGATTTTGACTGCTGTTTATTTAGGCAATGGCCTCAACCACTACCCTTAAAAGGTTCCTGTAAAACTGGAACAAAAGTGCAAAAACGTGCCGTTAGCTTGCCAAAAAGAATAGAATAGAATATCCTTTATTGTGATTCTTTGTAACCATGCTCACAGAAAGAAATGTCGATACACCTGACCCGTACAGTTAAACTGTAGCGAGCTAAACAAGGGCGCAGCCATTTTAGTCATTAGGTGACCAAACCCCCCAGGAGGAGTTCAAGAATCTTTGGGTCACGTAAATGTGTACAATATCCTACATGGACAAAAAAGAGTATAGCCAGACAGTCATCACAATCATACTTAGGGGCCGGTCACACAGACATTTGCGGCTGAATCACGGCCAGAAATTTCTGACTTTGAGGCGGACGCTATAGGACGCATTGAGATCGCCATTCAGACGAGTTATGGCAGTGCATAACACGAGGTCGGAAATTCGCGCGCGGGTGGCAGCGCGAAAAAATTTTGCGCTGTGTTTAACGAGGCTGGACCGCGGCCGTAAACTTCTGGCCGTGAAGCAGATGTCATTGGGCGCTGTTGGACGTTTTGAGACCGCCATATAGACGAGATAGAGCAGTGCTTTACTCGCGGTCGGAAATTTTCACGTGGTTGGCCGCGTTCAAAACTTTTGAGCTGCTCAAAAGTTTGAGCACGTGTTAAACCGCGTGCCGCACACGTGGTCAACACGAGGTAATGACGCGGAAATGACGCGGAACGACGTGCTCTGGCCGCGGCCAGGGCGTAGTTACACATGGGTAGGACGGGAAATTTCAGCGGGTAATCGTGGGCGGAGCATGGTAATAGCATGTTCTGCGCCTGTATCGCGGTGTTATTACGTGAAATTAGCGTGTTACGCGTGTGACAGTCAAACGCCTTTCTCCGCGTATATACAGCGCGATTTGCCGAGCACACCATTGTGCTCCTGACGTCAAGGGGGTGAACATGGATCACCGTCAGCGTAGTTTCTCTTCATTTCGAATAAATCTTTCGGTGCTTTAACAATGGTCGTAGCAAGGCTTTGATGCTAGGTCCTTAGCTTGGCCCTGTCCAACCCACGGCCTTTGCCATGATCTTTGATTTTTGCAATCCGGAGATGGAATAAGAGCTTGCTCTGTCCACTCCACGCATCGGCCCGGTATTGCAGTAGCTCCGGGAACGGTGCATTCGCAATGATCACAGCAAGGCTTTAGGGCTAGGACATTAGCTTGGCCTTTTGGCTGAGAGTAAGTGTCCCGGCTCCTAGGCTTTGTAGCGTATTATGAACTGACCGATAACGGATAATGGATAATGAATAACGAAGATAGAACAATAACCCTTAAAAACCTCTAAAAACCCCCCTGTCCACTCCACGCATCGGCCCGGTATTGCAGTACCTCCGGGAACGGTGCATTCGCAATGATCGCAGCAAGGCTTTAGGGCTAGGACCTTAGCTTGGCCTTTTGGCTGAGAGTAAGTGTCCCGGCTCCTAGGCTTTGTAGCGTATTATGAACTGACCGATAACGGATAATGGATAATGAATAACGAAGATAGAACAATAACCCTTAAAAACCCCAAAACCCCCCTGACGGCTGTTGTATTTGAACTGTGAACTTCGTGTTCAGATTGAGATGGAATAAGAGCTTGCTCTGTCCACTCCACGCATCAGCCCGGTATTGCAGTACCTCCGGGAACTGTGCATTCGCAATGATCGCAGCAAGGCTTTAGGGCTAGGACCTTAGCTTGGCCTTTTGGCTGAGAGTAAATGTCCCGGCTCCTAGGCTTTGTAGCGTATTATGAACTGACCGATAACGGATAATGGATAATGAATAACGAAGATAGAACAATAACCCTTAAAAAACCCTTTGTTGCGTAGGAGTCGGATTTGGGCACAACACCGGCTCGGGAGCTTTTATACCCGTGGTCCACACGAGAAAATGACGCAGAAATGACGCGATGAGGAAGCGGAACAGTCGCCGGCGTCTTTTTTCCGGCCATACCACAGACGAACGGCGGGTTGTCAAATTTTGCGCATTTTCCATCCCGGGCAACCATGGGCAAAAAAAACCCGCAAAATTTTAGCCGTGATTCAGCCGCAAATGTCTGTGTGACCGGCCCCTTACAGACAGTTTGTCCAACGCAACAACAAATTTGAGGAATTTTCACAGAGCATCACACCGTGCTTCTGTAGTGCTTCAGTGTCTGTCTCTCTGCTGCTTTCACTTTCTCTTCCCAAAAAAATTATCATGTTGGACTTTAGTGGGCGCTTAAAACCACTCTATATTTTTTACCACAAGGCAGAACACTCGCCTGGTACAATACAGCTGTGCCACAATACAATCAGTAGTAACATGAAAATAAAATGTGCATTACACCATGTTAATAATCTCATAAGAGTAGCACCATATCAACAATGGGTCTCAAAAATACTTTCACATTTCCATCTGTAACAGTTTTCACTTCTGCCTTACAAAATTTTCCATATTTGTTCAGAATTGTTTTGACAATTCTTCCAATAGACCAATCTTTTCTCTGAGCAAAAACATCTTTCAACAAAACAATGTCACCCACATTTAAATTTGGTTTTACATCAGTTAATTTATTTCTTGGTTGCAGTGTTGCAAGATATTCACTTTTCCATTGCTACCAAAAAGAGTCCACAAGGCATTGAACCTGTTTCCACTGCTTGGTGGCTCGTCTGAATCTGTAAACCCTGACACTTATAGCTGCTCAAAGTCTTTAAAGGAGTTTTTCCACTCGCGTCTTTCAACCTTTTGTACGTGGAGTCGTTCAACCCAATCCATTTGCTTAGTTGTTTTCAGCAAAAAGGCTTTACTTTGTGGTGGTAGGTAACAATTTTCCTTGTTTGAGTCGAGGGTTGACGCCCTCTGCATGGTCGCTATCCAGCATGTTTTGAATGAATTCTGTGTACTGTCTTTTCATTTCAAGGTTTTGATCGAGTGTTCTTTTAAGTGTTTGAAAACTCTTGAGTACTTGTTCTTCGTTACTTGGAAGTTTTAGTCTAGATTTGCAAAATGGCAATGGTGCTACCCAACTGTTACAAAACACATGGAACACTTCTTTCTCCATGATGTCAATGAAGGCTCTATCTTCTACTGACAGAGCTGGTTAGTCGTCATCTTCTGTTTTTTCAAAAAGTGAGTGTCCCAATTTATCAGGGTATTTGTTTTCCTTTCCAATTTTGGATGTAGCTATGGTGATTGATTGACAGTTGAAATCACTTGACTGTTTGAGTTCAAAATAATCATTACATGGGCTCATGTAAGATGCACAATCATTCTGCAGTACCTGGGTTTTAGGACCTTTACTGTATCTTTTTCAAAGATGTTTCTGCGACAAATACCTACACCAAGTTTAATCTTTGGGCGTACAGTTTTCTGTGAGGTCCATTAATTACTAATCTTAATTTGTGTACCTGTATGAGATCTCTCCCTTACAGCAAGATGATAGGTATATGGTCTTCCGCTGGGGGAATTTTGTTTTCAATCTTTGGCAAGAGTGGGTACTGCATAGCCACTTGTGGACATGGGATTTCTCTCCTATCATCTGGAATCAAGTCACATTCCATGAAGTTTGGGACTGGGAGTTTTACACTGCCATTCACTGACTCAATCATAAAGTTTGCTGCGGTCCTGCCAATTATTATTTGAAACTCCTGAGCATGTTCTGAGCTTGTAAGAGTCTGAGTGTGCTTTGACGTTAAAATGCTCAAAAACTGTGACTTATTAAAGAACGGTTACTTTGTTCATCAAGCACTGCATACCATTTTTTGCCTGTCCTTTTTTGCCTCTTGGGTATACTAACACGGCTAATTTTTACGCATGAATGCAGGCTGCTTACATCTCCACATATTTCGGTGCATTTTGAGAAAACTGCTACCGCTTCAATAGGTTGATTCTCCTCGCCATCATCTTTGTCCGCTTCAAAACTTTCACCTGGAACTGGAACTGGATCTGGGTGTGACACTGACAAATGTCTGTCACTGCCACATACAGTACACTTTATTTTCACTGTGCAGTCTTTTGCAAAATGTTTTGTTTATCCACAACACTTGTTTGAAGCTTGTGTTGGCAGATGGTGTAATTGGGAAGCTGGGATTGTTCCTTAGTCTTGCTTGTTGTCTCACGAACGCTGAAAATACACCGAAAAGGGGAAATGAGACTTTATGTTTTTCCTGGTACTTAGAACCGGTTGTTACCAATTTTTTCTTGCAGTCCAGATGGAAGTTTTGCCACAATTGCATTTACTCCACGGGCTGTGTCCAGATATGCAAGGCCTGCAAAATATCCTCCATTTTTGGCACATTCTATTTCCTCAATTATTTCACTTCCCTCTTTGTGTTGTCTTTGTTGCTGAGATTTGGGACAACTTAATTTTTTTCAATAATGCATTTTCGATATTTTAAGGAAAGATTGTTCAAGTCTTTGCCGCACAAGTTCCAGACCTGCGACTGGATTAAAAATGTGTGCTGAATGTATCTTTTTGGCTTGTCTCTAAATCTTCTCCAAGCCATTTTATCAATAATTTTATCTCTTCCTGAGGAGTGGTATTTACAGTGAAGAAAATAAGTATTTGAACACCCTGCTATTCTGCTATTTCTCCCACTTAGAAATCATGGAGGGGTCTGAAATTTTCATCATAGGTCCACGTCCACTGTGAGAGAGATAAACTAAAAAGAAAAATCCAGAAATCACAATGCATGTTTTTTTTTTAACGATTAATTTGTGTGATAGAGCTGCAAATAAGTATTTGAACACCCGTGTATCACCAGAAAGACCTGTTAGTCCCCCCCATTAGAAGTCCACATGCACTCCATCTATCATCTTGAATCAGATGCACCTGTTTGAGGTCATTAGCTGCGTCTGCAATCTTTACAAAATGGAAGAAGCTAAACATGACGTCAATCTTAATTGGAGTGGAGCCCCATGCAAGATATCGATTCTTGGGGTCTCTAAGATTCTAAGAAAGGTGAGGAATCACCCTGGAACTACAGGACAGGAGTTGGTTAATGACCTGAAAAGAGCTGGGACCACCGTTTCCAAAGTTACTGTAGGTAATACACTAAGACGTCATGATCTGAAATCATGCATGGTGCGAAAGGTTCCCCTGCTTAAACCAGCCGTTTTAAGTTTGTATATGGCCATTTGGATGATACAGAGGAGTCATGGGAGAAGGTTTTGTGGTTGGATAAGAGTACAATCCTAAAAACACCATTCCTACAGTGAAGTGTGGGGGTGGTAGCATCATGCTTTGTGGGTGTTTTTTTGCCCATGGGACAGGACGAGTGCACTGCATTAAAGAGAGGATGACTGAGGCCGTGTATTGTGAGATTTTGGGTAACAACCTCCCACCCTCAGTTAGAGCATTGAAGATGGGTCGTGGCTGGGTCTTCCAACATGACAACAACCCGAAGCACACAGCCAGGTAAACGAAGGAGTGGCTCCGTAAAAAGCATATCAAGGTTCTAGCAAGGCCCAGCCAGTCTCCAGACCTGAACCTAACCGAAATTCTTTGGAGGGAGATCAAACTCTGTGTTTCTCAGCGACAGCCCAGAAACCTGACTGATCTAGAGAAGATCTGTGTTGAGGAGTGGGCCAAGATCCATCCTGCAGTGTGTGCAAACCTGGTGAAAGACTACAGGAAACGTTTGAACTCTCTAATAGCAAACAAAGACTACTGTACCAACTATTAACACAAACAAATTGTTAAAAAAATCATGTATTGTGATTTCTGGATTTTCCCTTTTAGTTTATCTCACACAGAGTGGATATGCACCTATGATAAAAATTTCAGACCCCTCCATGATTTCTAAGTGTGAGAAATAGCAATATAGCAGGGTGTTCAAATACTTAATTTCTTCACTGTGTATCTGCTAGGGCAGGGGTGGCGATCCCGGTCCTCAAGAGCCGCATGTCCTGCATATTTTTGGAATTTCTCTGCTCATTACAGGTGAGTCCAATCACCTGGGTCATTATCAATTTCCCACACCGCTTATTAACAAATTTGCATCACCTGAGTTGGGTAAGAGAAACCTCCAAAACATGCAGGACATGCAGCTCTTGAGGACTGGGTTGGCCACCCCTGGGCTAGGGTATTTTGGAATGATGCCTTCCATGCCCAATAATTTTCTGGCCGATCATCATATTAGCAAAGTCCTGTACTTAGTACTTCCCTGCAAGCCAACTATCTAGCTATGTCATGTAGACCATGGACACTCCTTCCTGGTGTGTAAAGAACACTGTATGGATTCAAATTTGAGGGAATTGATGTCACATCATTACTTCATTGTTGTTCTCTTTTGACCTTTGTTTTATCCATGCTATGTGTGCTTCTGTTTTCATTATCTGATTGCATAGGGTTTTCACATGCTTCTTGTGCATCTTCGTGGCAGCTGTGTGGGTCAACTGGCGTTGTGAACTCTTCATGTTCAATTACTGCATGTTTTTCAACATATTCTGTAATACGTTGCATATGATCAGCTGGTGGGCCCACTAACGATTGGCTTATAACATTTTTTGAGAAGTCTTCCTCCTCCTCATAAAACCTAGATTCTGCTTCAGCAATTGCAATTTCCTTTTAGTAAATGTAATGTGAGTTCCAACCAGACTTTTGTTTCATAATGGCCCCTTCTTTTTCTACGGCCTTCCCTTTGTATATTGGACCTGTTTACTTACTTACAAATGACTTTAATACTTCTTTGGTTAATTTTCTTAACTCTGTGGCACCTCTACGACATTAATTTTGACAAAAGAAGCTTACACCTCAGTTTACCGAAGATACCAGGTCACTCAAACAAGGTTGCAGGAAACTTGAACAAAAACGGTGCACTACAAAGCTTGCGGTTTTCCGACTGACCTGGTGTGACAGCTCGCTGAAATATAAAGTAGCTCTTGCCTCAAATTAAGCATAGTTTTCTCTAAGATTATTGCTGTACATAAATATAATCCAAAATTTCTGTTCAACACAATGGCAGCACTAACAAGACAGCAACTTGACCCGAATGGTTAGACTTTAAGGTCTTTTTTAATAAAAAGATTCAACTCATCCGGAATGAAATTTTAAATGAACATTCTGCAACCTTGTCCTACCTTAAAGATGTGTCAGCAGCTGTGCAGAAATGTTTTCCAGTTGTAGTGATTTGTCCCTTGATAGTCTCAGTAGGACCAAACGAACTACTTGCCTGCTTGACACGTTTCCGGCTTTACTGGAGAAAGATCTGTTTGGAATCTTAAGACCTTCAGTTTTAAGTATTATTAATATATTGCTATCCTCGGGTATTGTTCCGGTAGCCTTCAAGTCTTCTGACATTAAACCCATGCGTAAGCAACCTAACCTTGACCCAGAAAGCCCATGTAATTATAGGCCAGAATCAAATGTACCATTTTTTCGAAAATTACTTGAGATGGTTGTTGTACAGTAGCTAAACAACTTAATGTCTGAAAATAATCCTTTTGAATCTGTCCAGTCAGCATTCAGACAAAATCACTCTACTGAACCAGCGCTGGCTAAGGTAACCAATGATCTGCTCTTAGCAATAGATTCCGGTCTACTTGTGACTCCAAGGGCCAAGAAGAAGTCTGCAGGCTAGGGGGTGTTTGCCATCCGGGCCCCAGTGCTGTGGAAAGCTATGCCTCTGGAGATAAGATCTGCAACCTCAGAGGAGGTTTTTAAATCTAGACTTAAAACCCACTTCTTACGTTTTAAAAACAGTAAAGGTATAAGTAAATTTTAGCATACTTTCCAACATAAGAGCAATCTTTCTTGCACGGTCGTGCTAAATGCAAACTTACAAAGTTAGGAGGAGAAGCCTCATTTAACAATACAAACTAATTTGGTTGTAACCAGGTCACACGAAGGCCAATAAGGTAAAGATTGTGATCACTAAGAAGATCATTGACAAGTAAAGCTTTGGAGGAAAGTGATCTAATATACAGAAGACCAAGCTTCAGCACTGTGGACTGAGCTCAACCCTTTACGAAGATTTTGAACCTTAGTTGTAACCTTAGTGGTAACTTCCGCAAGATTTTGCTGTCAGTCACGGATCTTGTGTCTTGAATGGCGGCAGGTAGGCCTGGATTCCATATTACAGGAATATTGTAGACTAGTGGAATAACAGAATGAATAACTGTAGAAAATAGTATACATACATCCATCAATGGATGGACGACCTGAATGATTATATCGGTTTAGCTAGCCCTGTCCTGATGTCTCGGTTTGCATGTCAGCTCCCTCAAGTTAGCCTCAATGTCGGGTGCTCTGGCCCCAGAAATACACATAACGGTTGCTGGGTTGCTAGGCTTTATATTACAGGTGATAGAGTCACCTATAAATAGGGTGTAGGAGCCAGTACACCGGGGTGAAGTGGGACTAGCTAGGGTGAAGAACTTGTATTGCTTTTAAATTGGCTCACCGTGGTTAGCAAGCCGTTTGGGGCTAATACTAACCGGACTACCAGGTTCGCCACAACCCACGCTAGCAGTGGTGTCAGCGTCACCTAACATTTTCCTTTTAAACTGCTCTTGCTCTCTGACATGTCGCTCTAGAAGGGCTACCTGCCTACGGTAGCGGGAGCAACCTTTACAACAACCCATACTTACTTGTGAGCAGTCGGAAGCCGAGCAGCGCCTTCGAAGGGAAGGGGTTACTAATTGGGCTTGGCACTTACCTTACATCAATCGTCGAACATACCTACCTGAAACTTGTATCTGTTTAAGATAAAAAATGTCAGTCCGCAATTCTGATAAAGCAGGAATCTGAATTAATCTCGTAGTTGCATTACATTCTAAAAAAAATTGGGAATTTTTTTGAAAACTGTGAAGTATTGGAAAATTAGGACTTTGGGTGGAAAAATTAACACGCGTAAACACCGTAGGAATAGGCTAAAATTATTTTAGCTTTAAATTTGGATAGAGTGAACTGTATGTCAAATTTGGACAATACGAGAAAATAATATAAAATAATAAGAAAGCAATTTATGTTCACATAAGAAAGAAATCTTAGTTGTGTGAATCTCTTTTCCTCCACAATAATAATAATAAAGAAAACAATCTCAATAGTGAGGATTTTCACTTTCAAATTTATAAAGTCGTCAAATCATGTAAAGGACTTTTACACTAACAATATCAAGAAGATATAAAGAGAGCAACAAAAATAGTGTGAAAGTCTTCGGCCTCTATGTGATCAAGATAATTCTTTTTCTTTTTAGAGAAGTGGCTCCGCTAAATAAAAAGATTCAGAGCTATCTCGGATATTACGTCTATTATTTTATTTCGTATATTACCAAAAAAATCCTTGTTCTGTGAAATTATGAAAACACCCGCAGAATAAGACACATTTTAGCAGGGAAGATTCGGGGCTGGTGTGTAGTCATCTGCACTTGAATATTTTCCATTGCAAATGAGATTTCCATTGTCAAGTCGTGCTAATGAAACAGCAATAGCCCCAATTTGAAACAAATGGAACCTATTTCCTACCCACTGCTTTTTCTCATCAGTTGGATTATCTAGAGATATCTACTTTCTCTAGGCTGTAAATAGATACTCTCTAAATCATTAGGACTCATTCATTGCCATGTGCCATTCTTCAGCTCATGTTTTTGTGACCTGGAGGTCAAGCTGTTGAGGGTTCCCTGTCCTGCAGCACTTCCACCAAATATTAACAGGGTAGTTATGTTGTCAAAGGCCTAGATTTAAAACACTGCCTTGTATAGACCATAGTCAACCATGTGGAGCAGGACCAAATGCACTGATCGCCACCAGATGGCAGAAAAAGAAGGCAGAGGACAGCTAGGCCAATATGGAATGAGTTGTTTGTAAAGTCAAGTTTATTTGTATGGACCTTCACCACTAAAGTCTCATTGGGCTGCAAAACTCCACAAATAAAGTAATGACAACATCCCCTGGTCTCAAACGGGAGGTGGGTAAAGAAGCCAAAAATTTACCTCAACTACTGTGACCTCCGAATAATATGACTCAAATACTGAGGTGGGCAGTAACAAGTTACATTTACTCAGCTATATTTTACTTGAGTAAGTTTTGGGACATTTTGCATTCCTATGAGTATTTTCAAATTACTTTATTTTTTACTTTTACTTCAACAGATGTGTAAAGGAGAAACTGTACTCTTACTCCGCTAGGTTAGGCTACATTGAAGTGGTTATTTTAGCCCCCTCCGTGTGAGTACGTGGCTGTCTCTTCTAAGGTGCATTTATTTTTTACCCAACGACCTTGTTAGCAGTGTTAGGAATGTTTTTTCTTTCTTTTTTTAATGTCTTGTAGGCAAAGTGTATATTGCAGTACCCTCACTTTTATACATATATATTATATATCTATCTATCTCTCTACCTTGGTCATATCCCTCAAGAGGGGTGACCGACAGCATGACACACACATACAATAACAAAGAAAATAAAAGGGAAATAAATAGCAAAAAAACCACACACAAAAATTTTCGGACCATGGCCAACCCAATTGCCCAAACACCCAAACAAGTTAGGCATCCCGGCACCCAAGTTGGTCGTGTTTTCGTCCCTCCAGATGAAATGGGACACCAGAAAGTGGCCATGTCACTCGGGTCAGGGTGACACAACACACTCTTTTGTTCAACAGCAGGGCCCGACAGCTTTCACTGGTTTACCCCTGCCGCATCATACGGGTGCCCAGCCCATCCTCAAGAACGCGTTCACAATCCCACTATCCTCTCACAACACCTCTCCACTCCTTTCTATCACCAACAAGAGCTCTAGCTTCCATTATATTTAGACCTCTTTCCTGCAGTGCACTTATAACACCATCCATCCACGTCAATCGCGGCCTTCCTCTTGGTCTCCTTCCATTGACTTCTGCTCTGTAGATCCTTTTCAACATTCGCTCCTCATCCATCCCAACCTATTATATAGGTACTTTTAACTAAGACAAGAAAGTTTGATCACATTTCCCCGATTTTAGCTAAGCTGCATTGGCTCCCTGTTAGCTCAAGATGTGATTTTGAGGTTCTGTTGGTATGATACAAAATCATGCATGGACTTGCTCCCTCACATCTTTCTGATTTAATTTTCCCCTATGTTTCGGTCTGGAGCCTTCGCTCTAAAAATGCTGGTCTACTAGTGATCCCATGAGCCAAGAAGAGAACCGCAGGTTTGAGAGCGTTCTCCATTCTGGCCCCATTGTTGTGGAATGCTCTTCCCCCTGAGATTCGATCTACAATCTCAGTGGAACTGTTTAAATCTAGGCTTAAAACGCACTTCTATTCTATAGCTTAAGAATGACCCATATTTCCTGTTGATGATATCTGTGTCTTAATTTTTATTACAACATCCATTGCAGCCTTGTCATCCTGGAAGATGGATTACCTCATGTACGGTCCCTTCTCAAAGTTTCTTCAATTTCCTCATGTTGAGGTTTTAGAGTTTTTCCTTCCCTTTATGTATCACTTAGATCAGGGGATGGTGTAATAATAGTCTGTTTTTTTGCAATAATCTGTGGTCTCTGCAAGCCTTTGAGACTCTTTGTGATTAAGGGCTATACAAATAAACATGACTTACACTTATTAATAGTAGATTGTGATAATGCCCTGTCAATGTGAGTTGACAGCCACCATTTCCCACCATTTTAATGGGCAGTTCATGCTAGAAAGCCCTCCAATATGGCAGATTTGAAATACTTTTGCAGAGAAGAGTGGGTTGAAATTCTCCCACAGAATTATGAAAGACTTATTACCACTTACAGTATATTAAACGTTTAATTTCGGTCATCACTGCCAAATGTGGCCCACCTATTAGGTTTAGGGGGCAATTCCTTTTTCAGATGGGGCCCGATAGGTTTGATTTTTTTGTGTGCCTTAACAAATGGAATTAACATGTAAAAACTCCAAATTATATTTCTTTGGGTTGTCTCTGTGTGATATTGAAATTAGTTTGATGATCTGAAATATTGTGACTTATAAATATGCAAAATACACAGATTTTAGGAACCAGGCAAATAGTTTTTCACGGCATTGTGTGTGATCTTGAAGACAAAGCTACAGAAGTAAAGCGTTCTGGATTTCCTTAATAATGCAAATAATCAAACATTTGATTGAATATTATTACCGGTACATCAAGTTTATTTGGTTTTTCTGGTTCTTGTTGTTGTTGTTGTTTTTTGATGTGAAAATATTTTACTACCGCTGCACTTCTCTTTTATTTAATACATTTGAGAAGTAAAAAATATTTTCTTGAATTGGGTTACTGCTTTTAATTAGCGTGGGATGTTGGCTTCTATAATCAAACCAATTGAGAAGTTTAAAACAAACTAAATCACAATATACTATGAAAACAATCACAACAATATAGATCATAAGGAATTGCTACTTAGTGGGTGAAGTTATATCAATCAAATACATTTCAATATGTACAGATAGGCACAAGCAATTCAAGATTTATTAACATTATCCGTAAGGGTCTGTGTTAATACCGTTATTGTCTTTGTTGTATATAAAGGATTTGTGTAATGGATTATATTTGCTGACAACACCACAATCATATGCTCTGGTAAGAACTTACAAAAACTATAAGCCGAAATGGCAGTAGAAATAACCAACTCAAGGAAGGGATTTATAGAAACAAAATATCACTAAAGTCCCAATGTGTAATACTTGACAAATAGATGGCACTGTTGTTTAATGCGAACAAAAACCAGTACCACGGCGACCAACAAGACGATAAATAAACATGGTGAGACCATAGGTATGGATTCCACAATGTAAAAGAAATACACTTTTTTTTTTTACATAAAATTAACATTGATATGATAGTAATGTATGTTTGCACACTATTCAAATCAATGGTTTGTTTGATTTACTGAATGAAAGTTTATTGTACTAAATATTACATACTGTCCCTTCAAATTTGTCAAAGACAAAAGTTATGCTATCTTGGGAAATTAAATAAGGACACTAAAATCCAAAAGTAATACGTGATGTTAAAATGTAAAGCGTTTGCTTATAAATTACTCTGAGTGATTTTTAGCCATAATATTAGCTAGATTATGTAAGGGCTATACAAATAAAAATGACTTGACTTGACTTGACTAGTGAATGTGGGATGCAAATAAATCATTATAACAAACAATTTATTGACCAATTTAATCAAAGAGCTGAGTTTATTCATTTCAAAACTTGTTTCAAGCAGTAGTCGTCAGAAAATTTAGAACAGGGATAACTGGCTTGTTGAGTCCATGCCACGTCACGTTTTGATCCTTTGATAGTAGTTCCTCTTATCATTGTGATGCTGAATTCACCAAGCTTCGGATTGTTCACTTACTAATCGGGAACGTGAGCCGGGTTTAGACAGTCATGAGACAGGTTAGTTTAACCCAGTGCTTCTTAATTGCTTTCTGCCACGGCCCCCCTCAGAAGAAGAAATACCCCCCTTACCCACAACACACACACAAGGCTAATACAGGACCAGCCCTCTTTGGTAAAAATTTTCTATAAAATCTTTACAAATACACTGCTGTCCACTGCAAAACACAGTATCCTAATTAATGTATAAGAAATTTAAAAATAATGAAATATGTACTTTTAACAAACTAGAGTTAGCCTCCACTCTGCTGTTTGCAGTGCACTGCGTGGAGGATGCATGTAAACAAAAGACTCTGCCAATAAGAGCGCCACTACTCCCTTGTGTGGTGGAGGTGCAATTGCACTTGAAAAGTTAAAAAAACGAAAGTTGCCCGAGGTCAAATGCGCTTGCTCCCCCCTTGACAAAGTACTTTGAGAAGAAGTGTAGCGGCCAAATTTTGAACACAATATTTTATCATTGAGTTTTACATTTTAAAATTACTGGTACTGTATATCCCTTCACATTATTTTCACGCCTAACTGCAAGAGGGTGCTCTAGTACTGTGTTGATAATTCAAACCATGCTCTTTTGTGGTGGACAATTTGCAATTTCATCTTGGAGGAACGCTTACCGATAAAATTGACACAGAGGATAAATGTTTCATTAGATTTTGTGATTTTGAGTTAGGATGATGTGAATCTTTTTATGCTTGAGTTATTTAAATAAGTCTCATATGAGCGTTTCTAAGATATGCACGTATGTATTACATTACAAAATGCGACTATACTCCGATTGCAACTCATACATGTTTTTCCTTCTTAGTTATGGATTTTTTGGGCTGGTGCAACTTATACTCTGGAGAGACTTCGGAAAATACTGTCATTTCTATTTCAAGAGTTACAATTACATATACAAATATGTGGTTGTCGGTGCTGATTATCTCAATCCCCTGTTCAAAGTTCTTTGTGTGGATACAAATATAGGCAAGTCGTCTATTCATTATTAACCGTGGTAAACAAACCATTCAGTGACACCTGGTAGGGTTAATGCTTGGAACCTGTGTGCAATTACCTCCCCCTCACTGGTCTCACGCCAAAGCTTGTAATTATAAAGGAAATGGAAATTATCTGAAAGGTTTCAGAAAGGTGATCTCAAGTATGCTGGTATACAAAAACCTTGTAATAGAACAATGATGTTTGGGGGGGTTGGGTTACTCTTCTAGAGATACAGGTTGATTGGTGTTTTCCCTGTGGAGCAAGTCGGATGAGGGGCAAGGGTCAGACCTACACCAAATTAGTACTGTCTGTTATTTGAGAAGAAAATAGGAGGGAGCCAGAAGCAAATGATTTCCCCAGTGCTGCAAGTCTTTTTGGAGCCCTCTGTTGAAATTACCAGGAGGCCACACTGCAATTAGTGGTTTGTTTCTTTAAACTCAAATATGGCAATAATTCTTAACTTTTAACTCATTTCACCAGGAAGGCCTATTGACCAGCCAAACTAAGGTAATTGTAAGTGTGACCGTTGCAAAATTTAATCCAAAACCTGAGTAGACAAAAGTTGCACCTAAATAAAAGTATTGTTACTTCAGAGTGATACGACTCAAGTAGAAGTAAAAAGTAGTCATCCAACTACTTGAGTAAAAGTTAAAAAGTACTTGGTGAAAAAACTACTCAAGTACGGAGAAACTGTTGCAACGTCTTTTTTGATTATTTTTACATAACCATTCAATCAGATCATCAAATCATTAACGTCCATCCAATCAACCATAAATTACATTCAATTCAGATTCAGATTCAGATCTACTTTATTGTCATTCTAGTACACGTGTATACAGAACGAAATGTCGATACATCTGACCCACACAGTTTCCTTGAATGTACAGATATAAATAAAATGTTGTATTGAGTTGTAGTATTGAGTGCTAATAATATACTAAATAATTATGGCTATGTATAGTATTTTACAGTAGCGCAAATAGTGCAAGGGGAGTAGCCAACCAGATGTGCAAAATGGGCAGTCAGGTAAACAAGTCAGGTAAACAGAACAATAACACTGTAACAATAACGCTGTAAGTACAATAGTGCAGAGAAACAGATGTGCAAGGAGTGGCTAGCTATAAAGAACTGCCAGTAGTGCAAAAAGTCAAACAGAACCCACAGATGTACAGATTAGCAGCAGTTTAGATTTACTATGTGTTTGAGTGACCATTTAACAGTCTAATGGCCAGGGGGACAAGACTATTGTGGAACCTGGTGGTCCTGCACCGCACACTGCAGTACCTCTTCCCAGAGGCTAGCAGAGTGAACAGTCCATGATGGGGGTGAGAGGGGTCCCTGATAATGTTCTTAGCTTGGGATAGGCAGCGCTTCTGGCCAATGTCCTGAATGGAGGGAAGAGAAGTCCCGATGATTTTTTCTGCTGTCCTCGTCACCCTCCTCACACTACCCCAGTCGGTAGCGCTGCAGCCTCCACACCACACAGAGATACAGCTGGTCAGGATACTCTCTATGGTGCCCCTGTAGAATGTAATGAGGGAGGGTGGGGGCAGGCGGGCTCTCCTCATCCTCCGCAGGAAGTACAGGCGCTGCTGTGCCCTCTTAACCAGTGATGCAGTGTTCACGGACCAGGTGAGTTTGTTTGTGATGTGCACCCCTAGGAACTTGATACTGCTGACAACCTCCACAGCCTTGTTGTTGATGAAAAGTGGGGCATGGTTGGGCTGTTTTTTTCTGAAGTCGTCAATGATCTCTTTGAATTGAAAACTAGATTAAAATAATCAAGGTAAATTAAGGTAATTTTATAAACAATAGATTAATAATAGTATAGATCAAATAAATAAATAAAGCACAGGTAGCACATTTAAAGTCCAAGTACTTTTTTAAAACATGCTCTGCAGGCAGAACAATAAGATAGCCCAGGGGTCGGAAATCCCAAATGTTGAAAGAGCCGCCATATTGGACCCCCCAAAAAATAAACAACAAATTTGTCAGGAGCCGCAAACAAAATTAAAAGTCTTATCATGAACGCAACACATGCTATATGTATCTACATTACTCTCAAAATGACTAAGTTGGATTCAGCTCATGTGGATAATGATTCACCACGTGACTATTCTGTTGTAGTATACTGGCTCAAGTTTAACTTTACAATATTAATGAATTACAGAATGTTTAATTGGTTTGATACAATAAAGAAATGCAGTTAAGCAATATTATATATATATATATATATATATATATATATATAAATATATATATATATATGTATTCAGTGTCTGAAACTCATGACAAAAGGTTACAGGACACCAGGGCAGACAACTCTGAAAAGTTGCCTGCCCCGCCATAAAGTTGCCTGCCCCATTTTTCACAACTTGAAACACAAAAAGACGACTAATCACAAAAAAAAAACATTGTTGCAAAGTATTAAGGATTGATAATCGGAATATAAACAGAACAACACATTCACTGCGTGGATATGACAGCGCTGTTTTCCATCTGCCATCAGTAGGTACCTGTATTTACTCGTTTTCATTCATGCAATGTTTCTGTTGCGTCGTCTGCTACAAGCCACGTGAACTCCTCTTCTACAATGCTTTTAATGTTAGCTTCTTTTGAATCTTTCTTCTGGGGCTGAGATTTTGGCTTGATTCCCAACCACTTCTCCATTTTTCTTGTGTTCTCTTTGCGTCTGCTTTGGAAAATGATATGCAAATGCACACCCTTATAACGCTCGGGAGAGTCCGGAAGCACAAAGTTATTCGATACAGGCTTCTGATTGGCTGCCGAGTATGCAAATGGGCAAACGAACCTAAATTCCGAAATTACCAAACTGAACAAAAATTTCAAAAATGGAATAAAGCAATCATTTGATTTGAGAAAAAAAAACAAAAAATAAACGAAACATTTATTTTTTCCTCAAAAAAGTTGTAGGCCACCCGGGCGGAGACTTTTTGTAAGTTGCACGCCCCAGACGTTTTTTCAGACACTGTATATATCCATCCATCCATCCATTGTCTTCCGCTTATCCGAGGTCGGGTCGCGGGGGCAGCAGCCTTAAAAGGGAAGCCCAGACGTCCCGATCCCCAGCCACCTCCTCCAGCTTATCCGACGGGACCCCGAGGCTTTTCCAAGCCAGCTGAGAGACATAGTCTCCCCAACGTGTCCTGGGTCGCTCCCGGGGCCTCCTGCCGGTGGGACATGCCCGGAACACCTCCCGAGGGAGGTGTCCAGGAGGCATCCTTATCAGATGCCCGAGCCACTTCAACTGGCTCCTCTCAATGCGGAGGAGCAGTGGCTCTACACAGAGTCCCTCCCGGATGACTGAGCTTCTCACCTTATCTCTAAGGGAGAACCCAGCCACCCTGCGGAGGAAACTAATTTCGGCCACTTGTATCTGGGTTTTATATATATATATATATATATATATATATATATATATATATATATATATATATATATATATATATATATATATATATATATATATATATATATATATACACATATATACTCGGACATACACATACACACATGAATCTACCAAGATATAAAGTAGTGTCCCCATCAGTCAGAGGCTCATTTAGCTGTGTGTGTAACTGTCAGAAGGTCAGCACCTGGTTTACACCTCTTTTTTTTCTCTTCTAAGTCAACTGCATGCTGTGTTTCCTATTAAGTAGTGTGTTTAAATGGGAGCCCTTGACCTGCACCTCCATTCAAATTACACTAACGACACACCACCTCTCTACCCAGTTTAATGTTTTCCTCCAAAGTTCATTGGGAGTCAGAGGACGCCTGTTTTATGTCAATTTGCTTAGATGAAACCGACCAACTGAGCATCAACGATACGGCAAAGAGTTCACTCCAAGGCGACAGAACACAAAATCAATCTACCTGATGATTATAAATTACTTTATCAGAATAGTCGGGTTAAAAAAAGTGGCCCAGGAGCCGTTCCTGGAGACCGAACCCATCCATCCATTATCTGCACCGCTTATCCTATGTAGGGTCGCGGGGGGACTGGAGCCCATCCCAGCTATCTTCGGGCAGTGGGAAGGGGACACCCTGAGCTGGTTGCCAGCCAATCGCAGGTCACACAGGGACAGACAACCCATTCGCTCATTCAGTCCCAGGGACAATTTGGACCGGCCAATTAACCTGACAAGCACGTTTTTAGAATGTGGGAGGAAACCGGAGTGCCCGGAGGAAACCCACGCAAGCACGGGGAGAACATGCAAACTCCACACAGGAACTATGCCGCACACGCGCTTACCACTGCGCTGCCCTGCTGCCCTGGAAACCAAACTAATTTTTTAAAATTTATATATATATATATCCATGCAGACAACCAGACATGGGGACTTGAGACTTAGTGACTTGGACTCGAGTCGACTCGAGTCGCTGTTTTTATGACTTGTGACTTGACTTGGACTTGGCAATCTAAGACTCGGGACTTGACTTGACTTGAGCCACGATGACTTGAATGACTTGCGTGTTCATATATATATATATATTTCATTATTTAAATAATGTTGACAATTACAGTACGGGATGCGGGCTGAGAAACGCTCTCATGTCACGCCCACTCTGCCCATGCGCCACACACCTCCACGGCAACCACCTGAAGTCAGCATGTCTGCTCCGAGGGTAGTAACTTTTGGCTTCAAAAACTTCTGTGAAGAAGGTAAACGGCGAACAGCGCAGTGCAAATTTTGCAACGGGAAAATTTCGGACAGCCAGACCACCACCTCAAATTTCATCCGACATTTGAAGAGCCATTCTGCCCAGTAAGTGTTTGTCAGTGTTAATATCTGTTTGTCAATGTGTTAATATCTGGTGAGTTGGATGTTGGCTAATGTCTGTGAATATTGTCATTCACCCAGGTCATTTTATCCATACAGTTTAGTTGTAGGCAACTGGACTTCTAATTTGAGCTTGAGGAACTTCCATGAGGAACATCTACAGCTCAATCTCTAAAAAGTCCAGTTGCTTACTCTTTGGTTGTTAGCTAAGAGTGAGCGGCAGGGCGATTTAGCCGCTGCACAGGGGGGTTTCAGTTTATCATTGTGACATTCTTATGCAGAGACGAGAGGTTATCGTAACCTGCGTCAATGATGCTTCATTCATTTGCTTTTATAAACATTGCAGTATGTTTGAGTAAAACGAATGCATTTGTGCTCATAGTGCCTCGTCTATCCTACAACGGGTAACGCAAAAGACAAGCCAGGCATATTGAGCTAGGAGCTACGGATAAACGGGCTGTCTAATTGAGAAAATAGGGTAGGCTAAGCGGTGAAGTTGAGAAGGACACGTGCACTGTACATGATCAAAAATCAGGGATGTGATTTGACCAAAGTGAAATTATCTGAAAATTAGGCGGGGGTCTGGGGGCCGCGGGCACCCAGCTAGGTCCAGGGCAGTGCCCTGGTGGGGGGAGAAGTGGGGCGAAGCCCCCCGGAGGTCATGGGTTTTCCGTGTTTTTAAGTACTTTCAATGCACTCAGATGACAAAGAAATAGACAAAACAACAGCATACATTTTCAATGTATTTTGAACTATCCCATATAAAATTACAGTTTAAGTCAACTCAAAATCAGTCACATTAAAAAACATTGGACTGCCTTTGCTATTAAAAACTATCACTGAGAATATCATCATATCTAACTCATGTGATTACTAAGTTAACACATAAATCATGTTGAAGAGTTCAAATTTCATGAACAAATAATTGTATCATGACCAAATGAAAAGTAACTCATATTAGAACATACCATAAATGTCTTTGTTATAGAAGAAGATGTTATCTATAAATGAAAGTACTGTAGTGGGTTGTACATAATTCACCCACGGAACCATTGTTTAGTTAGCGAGTTCCTAGGGGGACTCTTAATTCGGCCGGTTCTAGCCACTCTCGTGTTTGTTTTGTTATCGCCAGTTTAAATGTCATTAAAGCAGCTTTCGTTGGCACCTTTGTTTGACACTCCGCTTACGACTCCCGTCTCTGCTCGCTACATTGGATCACGTCGGGGTCACCAACATTTGTAGATAATTCCTTCTCTAACCAGTCCGATCGAAACTTGTTTTTTTACGATCTTAGCAATTTCTTTAACTCGCGGAGCATCTTTGCGTTCGATCTCGGACATCTTTCTTTAAACACTCGGCAAAAACGTGTGAGAAATGAACAATGGCATACTCCTACGCCTTTATAAGGAGCGCGTTTATTGGTCAACACGGAGACTTCAACCAATCGCAAGTACGTTTCATTTCAGTTACGGAAACACTAAAATGGAACGCTGTCGAGACGAAATCGTTTTTTTTACCATTTAAAAGAATCGGAAATTTTAAAATTTTATTTTTGGAGCGAAAGCGGAATTCCGCGAATTAGCGGAAAAATCACATCCCTGAAAAATGTGTCTTTGCCTTAATGTTATAGTCTCAATCTGCATATAATTTGGAAGTGTTGGCAAAAGGGCACCTTCCACGATTGGGGAGAGTGTGGGGTTGGCGGCAGCTGCAGGGGGATCCGCTCTTTTTCACAGGCATGCTGATCGTACATAGTCAAGTCAAAGTCAGTTTTATTTGCCAGTTCCTTCAAATGTACTTGACATAAAACGGAATCGAAATTACGTTCCACACTGTCCTATGCGTAGACATTGACAACAATAAAGTGCAATAAAAGTGCAACAATAAAGCCTGGCTATCGCGACTATTAATAAACTGTGATAAACGTGTGATAAACTCATCACACGAGTTTAGTCTGGCCAACCATCCGAGAGGCTGCGTTGATCAAATGCCTCTGTGTACTACTGGACTATGCTACAACCAATCAGACTACAACGTCATCACGCTAAAACCGCCTCAATCGTGCAGGCTAGATCAAAAGTTATGCCAGTAGTCTCCAAATCAAATAGTGACAATAATGTTAATCCAATCTTATAATTAAGACCACTAAGTCGACAATTATGGAAGTTTTTTTTGTAGTTTTTTTTTAGTAACTTTTTAGTATAAAAATAAATATTAGCTCATTATTTTCTTTAAAAATTTTGATTTCATGGTTGGAAATGTTAAATAAATTGTTTTATTTATTAACTATCACATGGTTAAGATATACCAGCTTTATGAGCATAAAAAAGTAAAAAAATGTGGTAAAAGCTTCAGTTACAGTTGATTTGATATTAAGTAATATCATCCAGAAGATAGATAAAAAAAAATACAGAAAGTTTCAAACAACTGTTTTTTTAACCATATGTCATGATTTCATGTCTGCCCAACCATACAGGACATCTCATTCTTGTTTTTGCATCTGCTTCACAGATATGCAGAGTATGAAAGGACAAGAAACGCCTGCACTGATACTACACAGCCTGCAATATCACAGTTCATCCAGTCTCGTCCTCTGGAAGCATATTCAGCAAATCATCCCAAACAGAAGTCCATAACCAATGCTATTGTTACAGATCTTGTGATTGGATGTAGCATGCCCCTTTCAATGACGGAAAATAAACATTTCAGGCACTTCATGTCTGTGGTCGACTCCAAATACCAGCCTATCTGCCGCAGAACAATAACTTCAACAATAGAATCACTTGTTGCAGACATGCAAGAAAAGATCAAAGTGATTCTTGCTGGTGTAGACCATGTGTCGGTTACCATAGACATTTGGTCAGATAGGAGGATGCGCGGCTTTTTGGGAGTCACTGGCCATGTCTTAACAACCTCAGAAGGAGTCATGCTGAAGTCATACCTGCTGGCATGCAGCAGATTCAAGGGATCTCACACAGGAGAGCGCATTGCTGAAGCCTTTGATTCCCTGTGTGAGGATTATGGCATTCGGAAAAAACTCGACTTCATAATCTGTGATAATGCTGCGAATATGAAGCGAGCATTTTCAGTCTGTTTTCCGAAGGATCAAGATGACGAAGTAACCGATGATGACAATCTGGATGATGAAGAATTGTGGGAAGACCTCTCCAGAGGTGACTGGGAGACTGTGGACCGCACAATCAACAGAGGAAGCCCTAAACGTCAGCAATGCTTTGCGCATACTCTGCAGTTAGCTGTTGGTGATGGTCTCAAGGATGCACGGATCATGAACAGTTCCTTTGCAAAATGCTCCAAGCTTAGCTCTCTCTTGCATACATCCAGCACCTTTAAAGATGCGTTTGAGGAGAAGTTTGATCAGCGAGGGATACCCGCTGCTGTAAACACACGGTGGAATTCAACTTTCCGACAAGTCAAGGCAGTGCTCTCATTCAGTCACCAGGACTTGTGCAGTGTTGTTCAGAACACGGGACACAGTGAGCTGGTCTTCTCAATTAGGGAGTGGAACTTGATGAAGGAACTTTGTGATGTGCTACAGCCATTTGCAGAGGCCACTGATCTTACTCAGGGAGAGAAGATTGTGACGATTAGCTCTGTCCTCCCCTGTGTATTGTCTCTTAACCACCACTTGGAAAGACTCAAGCCGCAAGTGCGCTTCCTGGGAAGCATGATCCATAGCCTGCAATTCTCTTTGAAGAAACGGTTCCGGGGAATCTTCGTTAATGTGAAGATGTTGTCAGCTGCATCAGGGGAAGAGCTGCCATTTGCAGACCCAGTCTACATCAGGTCAGCTGTCCTGGACCCGGCTTTCTCCATGATGTGGCTTCAGCATGATGTGCTTGTCACCGATGATGTCAAGAATAACATTGTTGACATGGTAAAAGGTCAGTGGATTTTTTTTTTTTAACGTGATGTACACTTAGGCGTGTCACCATTATCAAATTATGGAAATGTAATTCAAAACAGTTATATGAGTATTATAATCCATTTTAGAGATGATTTTGCAAGCGTATCAAACTGTGGATGTTCAATTTTGAATAATGCTCATGAGATCTTACGCTTGCCCTTTTTTTTCTTTGTTTTAATTAGATCTGATTCTACGTGAGGTGCAACCTCACACAACATCCCAGAGTCCTGAATTCCTAGAGGAGGAAAGCGAAAGCCAGCAAGAAGACAGCACTGGCCTATTCTCAGGCTACAAAAAACGCCGCAAGCAGGACCCAACCACCAACCCAGAGACACAACTAAATAACTATTTTTCTCTTTGTTGTGGGCAGCCTTGTCTGTCCTTCTGGGACGCAAACAGGGCTGTCCTCCCTGCCCTTTTTCCTGTTGCAATGAAAGCTTTGTCAGTGCCAGCCTCAAGTTCCCCAGTGGAAAGAGTCTTCAGCCATGGTGGAATCATTATGAGACCCCATCGAGCTCGGCTTGCAGATAAGACCCTGTCTAATCTTCTATTTTGCAAATGCAATACCTTGTAAAAAGGGAATGACTGATGGATATACAGTGACTGAGTGAGTGAGTTAATTTGTGTCATTGTGAGTGAGTGAGTGAGTGAGTGAGTGAGTGAGTGAGTGAGTGAGTGAGTGAGTGAGTGAGTGAGTGAGTGAGTGAGTGAGTGAGAGTGTGTGAGTGTGTGTGAGTGTGTGAGTGAGAGAGAGAGGAGAAATGTAACAAAGTTTAATAATAATAAGCTATTTGTTTTAGCTGTTATTTGTTTCCTCATAAAAAGGGATTGACTTATGGATATACTGTTTGAGTGAGTGACAGAAAGCGTGTGAGAGAGAAATCTGCAAAGAAAAGAGCAAGAGAAATGTGACAGTTTAATCCTCTGTAAGTTAGTATTTGTTTTAGCTGTTATTGTTACTTTGTAAAAGTAAAAAAAAAGTAAAAGTTTGGGTTTCGATCTACAGATCACTTTTTCTGTCAATAAATACCAAATACTGACGATATCACTGTTTGTTTGAGTCTATGATGTATTTTACTGAACATGAGTATTTAGGATACAAATATTTTATTACAGGTTAGGCACATTAGCCAAGGATGATTACTTGATTTCTTATATATTGCCTTTCACTTTATTAAGATCAGATTCTGAAGCTAAAATTACAACAGTACGCCAAAGGTGACTTGACTTGGACTTGACTTGACCTATTACAGGACTTGACTTGACTTGACTTGACACAGCCTGTGACTTGACTTGACTTGACTTGCCCAAGAAAAAAATACTTGGGACTTACTTGAGACTTGCACATGTGTGACTTGGTCCCATGTCTGCAGACAACTAAGTGAAAGTGTTAGGTTCTTTTTTACATATGTTTTTGGTTAGATTAGTTTATTAAATTTGTTTTAAAACACTCACAATTGTAGCAAAGTGATATATAAAGTGCCTGATTTAAGCACTTCGTATTTAGTTTGGTAGTATTGCTATAGTTGTATATTTAAAGTATTTTTGTAGTATTTCTGCAGTATTTGTGCAGGCTTGGGGAGTAACGGAATACATGGAACGGCAAAAATGATGTTGGCAAGCTGTTTGGATTTATTTTCATTTTGTTTCTGTCGCATTTTATGTTAGTTTTGCCAGAGATCAAAGAGATCAAAGCAAGGAGAGAAAGCTTACCACGTGTTGTGAGTCATAATTTTATTCATATTTAGTTGATTTTGTCGTTTATTAGCACATTTGGAATTGGAGTAATCCAAAAGTAATTGAAAGTAATCAAGTTAAAATAACCCTACCCAACCCTGTATATATATACAGTGGAACCTCGGTTCTCGACCATAATCCGTTCCAGAACCCTGTTCGAAAACAGATTTGTTCAATCACCGAAATCGTTTTTCCCATTAAAAGTAATGTAAAATAGTTTTAATCCGTTCCAACACCCTGAATGTTTACCATGAACGTAAACATGAAGCTAACCCAGGCTAATCGTACGTTCGCGTTAGCGTAATCTTCCGTACGAAAGATTACGCTAACATGAATGTGTAAAAATTAAAAAAATCTGGTCGTTTACACATCATTTAGCACCCGGGTCTCCACAAAAAGTGGTGAGCGGTTAAAGGATAAAGAAAAGAATTATGAATAGGATTTCTTACCTTTGTGGTGGTCTGCAGAAGCCATGCTCTATTCCCTCGAAAGAAGGGAAACTCGCACACCTTCTTCATATTTTGCTATTATTTCTTTCTTAAATGCAATAGTTGTACGAACTACTCTTTTTTTTCACCTGTAGCAACTTTGCTGCTTGCACCAACCTTCTTCGGAGGCTTAATAAGGGGCTAGAACACTCCGTTCACCGATATTAAAAGCGAAAGCGAAAAGAAGCAAGTGCGCACGTAATAACAGTTGGTCACGAGGGGTGGGGGCAATCTACACCCGTACGCCGCTCAGCATTGCACCCTAGCGTTCGAACTCCGATTTTTGGAACGAAAAGCGAAGCAATAATTTCTCTAAATTTTTGGTCGAGAACCAATTTGTTCAAACTGAGAGGCGTTCGAGAACCGAGGTTCCACTGTGTATATATATATATATATATATATATATATATATATATATATATGTCATTTTATTTTGAACATGTTGATTTAGCGGGGAGGATAAAAAAGTCTGATGGACACCATGTGGCCCACAGGCCGTAGTTTGCCTACCTCTGTTCTAGACTACTCTACTATATTAATTGGACTAAATCAACAATAGTCCTGATTACCAAAATCTCAAGGAAACCTGCAAGACACACTCAACTTGTCTCCTCAGAGAAATGGAAAATATTCAGGTGTAAAAATCTTTGTTTGTCGCTTTTTATTTAGACACAGCAAAATATAACCCATCGATTATTGATTAACAAAAGGAAACATTAACGAAATTGCACAAAGAACAGCTGTACAATACAATTATACACTACATGCGCTCAAAGTGAGTAATCTCCCTATATCGCTTTTGGGAAGGAAAGCCACTGTTGTAAAAAGTTATGAAAGTTCCCTGAAAATAAAGTAATCAATTTCAATTATTCCACTCTAACCAACATCTGGTTTTGAGTGATATTGTCGGTAAGTTGAGAGAAAAAGTTCAACTCTCCAAGCACAGCCCAACAAATACATTTAATACATCTTACAGTAAAAAATACCTAAACTAGTACAACATGAGAAATTATGTTAAAGGTAACATGCTAAATGCGGTAAAATAAAGACGCTCCCCTACTTACGAACTTTCGGGTTACGAAAAAGGGTAGATACAAACATTTTTTTGGATGTCCACATTACTGTAAGTTAGATTTTGTATTACCTTTTTCCGAGTACAGGACAGTGTGCTTCATTCCGTCGCTACCGGCGTGTGGCGCTGTAAGAGCTCACACAGAAATCTGGGTTCCTTTTCCTAGTTCGCGTGTAAACATACTATACTGTATCTCCACCAGTACTTTGACATTCTTATTGTTTAATATCTCGTGTATCAATTCAATAATGTTGATGTAAAGTGTAAAGAAGAGGCGAGCCGATTCTTTTGAAGTGAAAGTGGAATGAGAAAGCTTAATGCGGTTGAGAAAATGGTTGGACCGCTTTTTTTTTGGGCTATTTTCTACCACAGAGGAGGAAGTCACCTAACTCTTAAAGCTCATCTTCCAAAAGTAAGTTAAACTTAACTTTATTTTTCTTTATAGAGCATATTGTTTTATTAAATGTTTATTTTTTTCAGTACAAAACCATACAGGTTAATTTTACAAGCCTTAAACATACTTATAGAAACCTAAACATACATTCCATACAAAATATAGCGCTGAAGCAAATTCAATTTACGAACGATCGTCCGGAAGGTATCTCATTTGTAAGTAGGGCAGCATCTGTAGCACAGAGATTTTGCATGAAATCTATATTTATTTAATTCGAGATACTGTATGTTAAAGATTGAGTGTCTCATCATTTCTTTTATTTAAGAGTTCTGTTGATTCACTTAGAAGTGTAAGTGTCGTGGACTCCAGTGCTTCATCACTGTACTGTTGCTGCTGGACCACAATTCCTCCTTTTGCACAATGGATCATATATCTTACTAGATCGGCTGGGAAAAGGAATTGGTCTCTCAGGAACTGTTCTTTCATGGTTCAATGTTCCAGCTCGGAGCCTTCGCTTGTAAAATGCTGGTCTACTAGTGATCCCAAGAGCCAAGAAGAGATCCACAAGTTCGAGAGCGTTCTCCATTTTGGCCCCAGTGCTGTGGAATGAATGCTCTTTCCCCTGAGATTCGATCTGCAACCTCAGTGGAACTGATTTGGCTTAAAACACACTTATATTCTATATCTTATGAATTACCTATATTTTATGTGTATTGCAAAATCCATTGCAGCCTGGTCACACTGGTAGGGGGATTACCACATGTGGTGTCCCTTTCAAGGTTTCCTTATTTTCCTCATGCAGAGGTTTGGAGTTTTGTCTTGCCGTCATGTAGGTTTTAGGCCAGTGGATGGTGTAATAATAGTCTGCAGTCTGTACAGCCCTTTGAGATTTCTTGTCATTAAGGGCTACACAAACAAACATGAATTGCCTTGACTTGACTTTGTGAGCTGTGACGTCATACGAAGAACACCAGCACCATAGCAAGCCAGTCACCATATTGGTTTACGTGATAATTAGTCAAAGTGTTTTGAGCAGTTTTTTACATTTTCAACTACAGGTATAGCGTGAGCAACCTGATTTTGGGTAACCTACCTGATTGCCTGTAAAATATGGAGTTGTTATTCAACGTTTTTCTAGCCTGGGAGTTTGGAATGTCTTTCGGAGAAAAAGAGTCAACAAAACCAAAAGTGTCAGCTTTTTCCTGCATTTTTCGAATGTAGTGTAACCTACCTGACTGTCTGTGAAGGATGGTGGTCAAGTGTAACAACGAATCGATAAAATTAATCAAAATCGATGATTAATAAAGTTGGCAAAGAATTAGTTCATTGATTCGATGTGTAGCGCAATTTATGCGCCACTCAGCACCTCATGGAGCCAGTGACGTCAAGCATGTTGGCAAGCATGACAGACTGAGCTGGAGTGCGAACTAAAGCGCTATTTTCAAAGGCTATGGTAAATTCAACTCATGAAACATGACGGACATGGAGAAAACGGTTCGACCAAAGTCTGTAAAAGTGTGGGAGTACTCCACACTTCGCAAAACAAATAATTGCGTTACTTGCAAGCTTTTGCGAAAGTGATTTGGCACGGGAGCACCATGGCAGCAATCAAAACCAAAACATGATGTAACCGACAAGGATAAAAGGAGCCCAGTAGAAGGGTAAGTCACGTAACCTTCGTTTCTGGTAGTTAGCTGATGTTAGCGTTCTCTTTGTAGCTGATTAATGACTGCGTGCGTATGTGTAAGAGATACTTTTTATTTCAGTAAAATCATCTTAAGTAGTGTTTAATTGTGCTTTATATAAAAACACTCAACTTTTAGGCATCAAGTTTTATTTATGTGCCGAAACATAATGTTAGTCTCTGGTCGCTCGCTTGATGTGCCAGCGTTTGCTCTTGTTAGTGGCTCTGTGTGTGTGTGTGTGTGTGTGTGTGTGTGTGTGTGTGTGTGTGTGTGTGTGTGTGTGTGTGTGTGTGTTTGCGCGTGCGCGCGTGTGGGTGTGTGTGTGTGTGAGAGCGAGATATTTTTTTAATCCAATTAAATGAAAGAATGAAGTTTATTTGAGTACAGCACAAAAAACAGTACCAACCATTAATTCACAAAAGGGAACAACAAATACTTTGCACCAAACACATGGAACAAAAAATCAGCTGAACAATGCAATATCATGATAAACATGCACCCAAAAGGAGTAGACATAAGCAGTGTTGAATTGTGCGGAAAAAAAAGCTCAACTTGCACACAATGGTGTTAATAAATTTGAAATTAAGCATCAAGTTTTATTTTTCTGGCAAAGTCTGAGTGATTGTTGTGTCCTTGTAAATTGTGCAATAATAATACTCATACTAGTTTTTGTCTGAACAGTAAACAGCAAACAATGACAAGCTTCATCATGAGAAAGAGACACCATGCACGCCACAGCAAGCAGCTGTCATCACTGAGATCCTTACTGACATGCTCACATTGCAATGCAAAGTTCTCAAAGAAGGAAGTGAGTGCGTTACTGAGCAAAGGCGATAGTGATCACTTTTTGCTTGTTATGTTTAAAACCACGTACTGAGTTTTCACATTTGCGTTATTTTCTTGTCATCTCCTTTAACAACAAAAATACCTATTTTTGCACTTTTTAAAACACTGTCTTATATGTTTGCAGGAGTATGCCAATGATTTATATGTGTTTTTGTTTATTGTTAAGTTATTTCACAAACACCTGTAATGTAAATGTTGATGCGTGTCACTGCTTTCAGATTTGCAATTGTTTCTTGTTCCAATAGCTCATGTCCCTTCAACAATAAGGATGCCTTTTTCCCCTTCTAGAAAAAAAGTACATATTTGCAGGTTTATAGCATATATTTGTATGTATTTTTTGTTATTTGACAAACACTGATTATTTTATTGTAGAATATTCAATTTTGTGCACAAAGGACTGCACAGGTTACAATTACACCATCCCCCGATCTTAAACCAACATGCGGGCAAGGAAAAACTCAAAACCTCAAGCCAGCTAAATAAGCAACCTTGAGAAGGGGCCTCACAAGTGGTAATCCACCTTCTGTCAGGTTCTGGACGGTTGCCATGGCGCCCAGCTGGCACCGCCCCTTGACACCAGCTGACTCGCATTTTCTGATTACTCCTGTGGGTACTTAAACGTTCTCTTTTGAACTGCGCTTGCCAGAAAATTGTTGGAAACTTGTTTATGCTTGGTTATACTTGTTGTGCTTGTTGGACTTTGTTGCACTTCGGTGTAACATTCTGAGAGATTCCTGCAAGTTCTGTTTAATTCTGAAAATGCCTAGTTTGTAGTTTTGCCTGTGTTCGACCCATTTTGTTTTTTGGTCTGGTCCGTTTGTGTTTTGGACAACTTTTCTTTCTCAATTAAAGTGTGAGGACGTCTACGCAAATAAATTCCTACTTCCTGCCTCCCGATCCGATCCGTGACACCTTCCAGGATGACCAGGGTGCAATAGATTTAGCATTGGGTAACAGTACACAAAATGGGGCCTCTTTGATCATCACATTTAAATAATTTGCAAATACATCATGTCAATCTTTTTGTCAACAGAGTTTCATTTCCGAACCAATGTGTCAATCATCATTTGAATCGGTCACTATTGGCTAAAGTTATTAGGAGGTAAAGGAGGCGGGTCCTTTTTAGCATTTACAGGCCCACATAGGCTAAAGAGCGGCAAAACAAAGCCTGCGATGGGCCGAAAAAGATGTGAATCACAAGTAAGGTTGTTCTACGGCCTGGAGAAAATAGTTTGTAATAGTCTGTATTTGTAACAGGAATTATGGGGGTAAAAGGACAGCTAGCTACAAGCAACGTCATCCATGCAGATTTTTTGGTTTGAACAAATTTATTGACACTAATAACAGTAAACAATCATGACAATCTCAACAGCAATTAAGCACATTCACAATATTATATTTCAATATGACATTTAACAGCAAACACAATGTGAGGTTTGAACAACAGTTCTCGAAAATCTTAATAGCAATCAAGCATATTCACAATTTCATTATATAACATCTTTGTTAGTGTTGATAGATCCGTCTAGGCCAAAGTCGATTGTTTTTGTTCTGAACAAATCCACCGACACCAACAGCAGCAAAACAAATACGACAATCTCAGCCATCAAGCATATTCACAATTTTGTTATATCTGACAATATGACGTGACGATATGACGTTTTAACATTCTTTCCTGAAATTTTGAACATCAATTAAACAATTTCAGAGTTATTATCTTTTAACAGTAGTTAACCAACGTGTAAAGGGTAATACTATTGTGCAAGGGCATAGCTCTGCCATCCCACCCTCCCAAGCAGCATCCTTCCAGTCCTCTGTGTGGGTCCTTTCCCTTCTTACTTCTACTTTCCACTACACAGGCCGTTGCTGCCGGGACCCCCACAGTGTAGCTCCAGTTCCCCCCTCCGGGTGGGTGCAGACGATTCTTCTTTATGGTTGCGTCCTAGACCCGCCGCTCCTAGGCCCGCCGCTCGCAGATTGTATGGTATCTGCAGCCATTTGGAGCACAGCCACGGCGTCCTTGATGGCGCGAGAGTGAGCCAGTCCCTGGCAAAGTCGTTCCGAGACCTACTCGACCGACTCACCCTGTAAAGCACGTACTGTGCATCAGGGACCTCCCCTGCTGGCAAGTCCGGGTAACTTTCCTAGTTGGTCGGCCATTGTCCACAAGTCCTCTGCAGCGTTGCACTCACAAAAAAGGTGCCTCACCGATTCCTGGGCGCCACAGCCAGGTCGAGGGCACGTCGAAGTCGCTGACATCCCTCGGTGGTGCATTACGGCTCTGACTGGGAGAACTTCATGAGCCACCATCCATGACAAGTCTCGTAGTCTGTTTGGGAGGGCAGGATGATTCACGTTGCTCCAAACCGTTGTAGGTTCGCCAAACGCAAGCCCCCGCACAGGGCTTACTGTTGCTCGCCCTTGCACAATAGCAATAAGGGCCCTGTGGTTTTGTAAAGTGTGACATTCTTGTGTTTCCAAATCAAACTTCTTTAAAAAATCCCGAATAAAGAGATGTGTTGGTGGCAAGTTAAATGAAACTGGAATCAAACGATTGTTTGGTACAAGCTTTAGCTTCCGCAAATATGAGCCGATCCAAAACCGGGTCATCGCTTGACTTTTCGGGTTGTTGGGTGGGCCCACAGCGCCTTGGAAGTGGAGAGAGACATATTTGCTTCCCAGGAAAAGCTGGAGGTCAGGCACTCCTTTCCCCCCTTTTTCCTTTTTCTTTTTCATTGTATCTCTTTTTATCCTTTCCCACTTTGAGCCCCAGACAAAGCGAAAGATGGCTCGGTCCAGTTGTAACAGCACGTTTCTTTTGGGCATAAAAACTAAACTGATTGACAAAAGCATTGGGAGGATGATCGCTTTGATGGTTAGGACCTTCCCCCTCTATTGTCAGTTTTCTTAGTGACCAAAAAACAAGTCTTTGCTTAACTTTCCTTGTCACGTCATCCCAGTTGGTCACGCCTCCTCCATCCGCATTGAATTTTATCCCTAGGATTTTCTGGTCTGTCTTTAACACCGTCAGCGGGAGTCCTGCCTTTTCTGTCTCTTTCCACATTCCATAAAACTTCACTTGTGATTTTTCTCTATTTAGCCTTGACCCAGACGCCCTCCCAAACAGGTCAGTCAAGTCAAGGGCTCTTCCAACAGATGCGCGGTCAGTACATAAAATATTAAAATCATCCATGTACAAAACACACTTGGTAATTTGTCCCCCACTTCCTGGGATATTGATCCCTTCGACAAATCTATCTTTTCTTAACATTTGTGCCAAAGGTTCAATGCAAAGAACATAGAGAAGGGGAGACATAGGGCAACCTTGACGTACACCGCAGTTGATCTCGATTGCTTCCGATAAATTCCCGTTAATCAGGAATTTGCTGTAGATGTCTCGGTATAGCAGTCCCACCCACTTGATGTATTTTTGGGGAAAACCACATTTTTGCAATACCCTGAACAGGTATTGGTGCGAGACTCGATCAAAGGCTTTTTCAAAGTCTAGGTTTAGGACCGCTAGTCGCATGTTTCTGTCTCTCGCATAACAAATGGTGTCACGGATCAGCATGAGACTGTCGCTGATCTTCCTTCCCACGATGGCACAGGTTTGGTCTGGATCAACCAAGTCTCCCAAGACTACAGACATTCGTGTTGCTAGAAGCTTGCTGAAAATTTTACAGTCCACGTTTAAAAGCGTTATGGGTCGCCAGTTTTTTAAGTCAATTTTGTCTCCTTTTTTGTGCAATAGAGTAACTATACCTATTCTGAAACTGTCTGGCATATTGTCTCGACTGGAAAATTCGTTGAAAACAGTAATCAGATCTGGTGCTAAAATATCCCAAAAAGTCCGGTAAAATTCGAGGTTGAGTCCGTCCTCCCCGGGTGATTTGCCTTTTTTCATAGTCTTTATGCAATCATTCAGTTGGTCTTGGGTAAAGTCCGATGTTAAAAAGGGGTCTTGACGCACTGATCTTGAAATACGATCTAATACATGCCCCGATTCATTCTCGTGTGTTTCTTTCTTTTCAAATAATTTTTTGTAGTAGTCTTCGACTAATTTGGTTATTTCACTACTTTCCTTTGTTATTTGCCCGTTTTCGTTTTGAAGTTTAAAAAGCCCCTCATTTTTGCTCATAATTTTTAAAAAAAAATAGCGTGTACTTTTTTTCCCCTTCTTCTATTTCTCTTTCTCTGCTTCTTATTATGATGGATTATTTAATGGTTATTGTTCTATTTTCTTTATTACTTATCCAATATCCGTTTCTTTTTGGTTTGAACAAATCCACCGACACTAACAGCAGCAAAACAAACACGACAATCTCAACAGCCATCAAGCATATTCACAATTTTTTTATATCTGACAATATGACGTGATATTATGATTTTTTTTGGTTTGAACAAATTTATTGACACTAATAACAGAAAACAATCATGACAATCTCAACAGCAATTAAGCACATTCACAATATTATATTCCAATATGACGTTTTTAACAGCAAACACAATGTGAGGTTTGAACAACCCTTCTCGAAAATCTTATTAGCAATCAAGCATATTCACAATTTCATTATATAACATATTTGTTAGTGTCAATAGATCCGTCCAGGCCAAAGTCGATTGTCCTCGGTCTGAACAAATCCACCGACACCAACAGCAGCAAAACAAACACGACAATCTCAACAGCCATCAAGCATATTCACAATTTTTTTATATCTGACAATATGACGTGACGATATGACGTTTTAACATTTTTTCCTGACATTTTCAACATCAATTAAACAATTTCAGAGTTATTTTCTTTTAACAGTAGTTAAGTAGCGTGTAAAAGGCAATACTATTGTGCAAGGGCATAGCTCTGACATCCCACCCTCCCAAGCAGCATTCTTCCTGTCCTCTGTGTGGGTCCTCTCCCTTCTGTGTGGGTCCTCTCCCTTCTGGGTTCCACAACCCAGGCCGTTGCTGCCGGGACTCCCACAGTGTAGCTCCAGTTCCCCCCTCCGGGTGGGTGCAGACGAGTCTTCTTTATGGCTTCGTCCTAGGCCCGCCGCTCGCAGATTGTATAGCATCTGCAGCCATTTGGAGCACAGCCACGGGGGGGATCTGCCTGCACCTCCATACCAGCAGGTTTCTGGAGGTCCAGATGGCGTCCTTGATGGCGGCGAGAGTGAGCCAGTCCCTGGCAAAATCGTTCCGAGACTTCCTCGACCGACTCACCCCGTAAAGCACGTACTGTGCATCAGGGACCTCCCCTGCTGGCAAGTCCGGGAACTTTCCTAGTTGGTCGGCCATTGTCCACAAGTCCTCGGCAGCGCTGCACTCACAAAAAAGGTGCCTCACCGACTCCTGGGCGCCACAGCCAGGTCGAGGGCACGTCGAAGTCGCTGACATCCCTCGGTGGTGCATTACGGCTCTGACTGGGAGAACTTCATGAGCCACCATCCATGACAAGTCTCGTAGTCTGTTTGGGAGGGCAGGATGATTCACGTTGCTCCAAACCGTTGTAGGTTCGCCAAACGCAAGCCCCCGCACAGGGCTTACTGTTGCTCGCCCTTGCACAATAGCAATAAGGGCCCTGTGGTTTTGTAAAGTGTGACATTCTTGTGTTTCCAAATCAAACTTCTTTAAAAAATCCAGAATAAAGAGATGTGTTGGTGGCAAGTTAAATGAAACTGGAATCAAACGATTGTTTGGTACAAGCTTTAGCTTCCGCAAATATGAGCCCATCCAAAACCGGGTCATTGCTTGACTTTTCGGGTTGTTGCTGTTTCCTTTGTTATTTGCCCGTTTTCGTTTTGAAGTTTAAAAAGCCCCTCATTTTTGCTCATAATTTTTAAAAAAAAATAGCGTGTACATTTTTCCCCTTCTTCTATTTCTCTTTCTCTGCTTCTTATTATGATGCCTTTGCTCTTTATTTCCGCCAAAGCGTTTAGTTCTTGTTTGGTCTCTTTGATTTCATCATTAAAGTCCATCCCCTTTTCTGTTAGGATGAAATAGCGTTGGAGTCTTCTTTGTAGTCCCGACATGCGTTTCATCTCTTTAAGTTTCTTGTTTTTCCCTGCATTTTTAAAAAAGGTCTGTGTTCGTTTCTTTGTCATTTCCCACCATTGTGCTCGTGAATCATACGAGTCTTGAAGGGTCTGCCAGTCTTTGTACAGCTCCCTGTATTGTGCGGCTAGAGCCTCATCCTCCAGCAGGGAGCAGTTTAACTTCCACAAACCCTTCCCAACAGTCATACCTGAAGGAAATGAGAAAGAGCAGACAGTAGCAAGTGATCCGAAAAAAAAACTGGAATTAATCTTGCATCACTCTGTGCTAAACCCCTTGTAAATATGTAGTCTATTCGAGAGGCTCTGGCATTGTCACTACTGAACCAGGTGAAGCCCTCCTCTCCTGGATGTATGGATTTGAAACAGTCCACCAGTTTAAATGTCCGGCACATGTCTTGTAATAAAGTTGATGTTTTATCTACTTTAAACTCCTCATCGGTCCTCTTTCTATCCTTCCTACTTAAGATGCAATTAAAATCTCCTCCCACGATTAGTGGTTGATGGCCTAGCATATGCGACTGTATGTCCTCTAAAAGTTCGTACCTGAGTTGTCTGTCGGCATGGCCGTATATGTTAAAATCATGAGGTTAAAATCATTCCCTATATAAGAAAGTCTTGCTAAGATTGCGCGTCCGTCTCTCATCACAGTACTCCCCTTTATGATGAGTTGAGGGTTGTTTATTAAAATGGCTACCCCATCGTTACGGTTTTCATTCGAGCCACTCCATAATGACGGATATGGCCAAATCTCTTCCTACTGTTTATAATTTTTTAGAAAGGGGATGCAGCATTCCTGTAGTAAAAACACATCTGTTCTGATAGTTTTTAAGAACGATAAAACACTGTGAGCCTTAACCTTTGATCTCACACTTCTCACATTGATAGTAGAGAATGTAATGTTCATAATTGTTGTTAAAGTATTTAAACTAGTTAGACAAAACCGGGGAATCTGAGTCCATTCTTTGGTGATCATCGAGATCATCGAGAGTGTCACCTGTGTCAGACACATCACTTAAGAGTAGTACCTCATTTTGAGACTCACCGGGGAAAACTCTGGGACCCACTGACTCTCTGTCTGTGGTTCCAGGTCTTCCCCTTTTTTCTGGGTTAGGGGGTGAGCCAGAGGACCTATCAAGGGGTCTCTTACTTCCCTGCCCACAAAGGGTCAGATTTTTTCCCTCTCCGACTTCCTCCGTCTCAACTTCATACAGTTCCCTTGTGGGCTTATTCACCGGCAATCGGCTTTCTTCTAAATCTCTTATCTTTGTTTCTGTTTTTTTCACCACTCCCAATTTTGTCTTACTTTTACCCCTCTTTCCAGTGCCCGTATGGCTTTTTGGAGAGTCATTCGCCTTTTCGATTTGTTTGTCTTCTCCAAATCCCGGCAATGGCGTAGCAAACAAATTTGCTAATTTGGACTCTCTTCCAGGCCCTTCCTGATTAATATGTGTTTTCGGAGTGGCATTTGCTTTTTCTATTCGTTTGTCATGTCCAAATTCAGGTATTTTATGAGAAATCGAATTAGAATTTCCAGGTTCTTCCTGTTTCAATTTTGATTCTCTGGTCTCTCCTCTGGTCTCTCCTCCAGGGGTTTTGGTAGGTACATCTGTTTTTTCAATTTGTTTGTCTTGTCCAATTTCTTTGTGCATTTCTTGATCAAATTCAATGGGTATTTCCATAACTTCATTCATTTCTTGTTCATTTTCATTTTGGATTTCCATGACTTTATTAATTTCATTGTCTTTGTTATCTTTATTCATTTCATTGTCTTTGTGACATTTATTCATTTCATTATCTATGTTGTCTGACATCATTTCATTGTCTTTGTTGTCTTTGTTAACTGCCTTCCTAGCTTTCAATTTGTTAGCAAACGAATTCGGGCAGTTTCTAAAGAGGTGATTCGTTTCTCCACAGAGATTGCATTTTCTGCTATTGATACATTCCTCAAAGGAATGTCCAATTGTTCTGCACTTTCCACAAAAAATTCGATCACATACCTCAGCCAGATGCCCATGCTCACCACATTTGCGACAGAGTTTCGGTTGCCCTTGATAGTGGATAAAGCCACGGTTTTCCCCCAGGAATATAGTCGACGGGAGTTGTTTCAGTCCCTGAAAGCTCTGAGGATCTTGCCGTAGTTGGACGGGTACCCTCCAGGCACCAGTCCAATAGCCTTTCTCACACCTCACCTTCATAGCCTGGCCTTTTACTGAGCAGTATCTACTCAACCAATAACAGACGTCATCAGCACTGATTATTTCACTAAACATTCTAACAATGACAATCTTGTTAGCATTATCAGTCAGCTTCTCCACTGTAAATCCAGAAAACTGGGACCTCACTCCCTCAAAGCGATTCCAAAACTCTTGATAAAGAGCTGCCGTTTCAAAACTCACATCAAAGCCTTTGCCAGAAGTCATTTTTATGACAGCATGTACCTCCTCCTTTTTAAACTTCAGAATCTTTTCAACAAACTTGTTAATAAAATCCATCCTTGACATTCCCTCCGAAATTGCCACAACATCTTTGAGCAAGAATCTCACGCAGTTACGTCTCCGCCCGCCGGTATAATGCCCGGCCATGGCAGGACTCGGCTGCTTTACTTCTAACTATGTTAAAATGGTTAGAATTGTAAAATTAATAATTAACAATACTCTTAAAACCGACGCCAATGACAGTATAAACGCATAGAACGAGCAGTGCTAACCTGATGCGTCCACCATCATAACCTCACGACACAGTTTTTTTCGCAAAATTCTCAGACTAGAGTTCTTAAAAACTATCAGAACAGATGTGTTTTTACTACAGGAATGCTGCATCCCCTTTCTAAAAAATTATAAACAGTGGGAAGAGATTTGGCCATATCCGTCATTATGGAGTGGCTCGAATGAAAACCGTAACGATGGGGTAGCCATTAGCAAATTCATGATTAACGGGAATTTATCGGAAGCAATCGAGATCAACTGCGGTGTACGTCAAGGTTGCCCTATGTCTCCCCTTCTCTATGTTCTTTGCATTGAACCTTTGGCACAAATGTTAAGAAAAGATAGATTTGTCGAAGGCATCAATATCCCAGGAAGTGGGGGACAAATTACATTTCATTTAACTTGCCACCAACACATCTCTTTATTCGGGATTTTTTGAAGTAGTTTGATTTGGAAACACAAGAATGTCACACTTTACAAAACCACAGGGCCCTTATTGCTATTGTGCAAGAGCGAGCCAATGGGGTTTTGGGGTTTTTAAGGGTTATTGTTCAATCTTTGTTATTCATTATCCATTATCCGTTATCGGTCAGTTCATTATACGCTACAAAGCCTAGGAGCCGGGACACTTACTCTCAGCCAAAAGGCTAAGCTAAGGTCCTAGCCCTAAAGCCTTGTTGCGATCATTGCGAATGCACCGTTCCCGGAGGTACTGCAATACCGGGCCGATGCGCGGAGTGGGCAGAGCAAGCTCTTATTCCATCTCCAATGGGGTTTGGGGTTTTTAAGGGTTATTGTTCCATCTTCTTATTCATTATCCATTATCCGTTATCGGTCAGTTCATAATACGCTACAAAGCCAAGGAACCGGGACTCTTACTCTCAGCCAAAAGGCCAAGCTAAGGTCCTAGCCCTAAAGCCTTGCTGCGATCATTGCGAATGCACCGTTCCCGGAGGTACTGCAATACCGGGCCGATGCGTGGAGTGGACAGAGCAAGCTCTTATTCCATCTCCAGATTGCAAAAATCTGTGCTCACTACAAGGCCAAGCTAAGGTCCTAGCATACAGTTCACTGATCCAGAACCACAGTCCTAGCATACAGTTCACTGATCAAAGGCCAAGCTAAGGTCCTAGCATCAGTACACAGACCTGGAATCACAGTCGGCATCCTTCAAGTACGGTATGTTTCCAATTTTTTTGTTTTTTTTTTGTTTGAACAAATTTATTGACACTAATAACAGAAAAAAAATCATGACAATCTCAACAGCAATTAAGCACATTCACAATATTATATTCCAATATGACGTTTTTAACAGCAAACACAAAGTGAGGTTTGAACAAACCTTCTCGAAAATCTTATTAGCAATCAAGCATATTCACAATTTCATTATATAACATCTTTGTTAGTGTCAATAGATCCGTCCAGGCCAAAGTCGATTGTCCTCGGTCTGAACAAATCCACCGACACCAACAGCAGCAAAACAAACACGACAATCTCAACAGCCATCAAGCATATTCACAATTTTTTTTTTTATCTGACAATATGACGTGACGATATGACGTTTCAACATTTTTTCCTGACATTTTCAACATCAATTAAACAAAGTTATTTTCTTTTAACAGTAGTTAACCAGCGTGTAAAAGTCAATACTATTGTGCAAGAGCATAGCTCTGCCATCCAACCCTCCCAAGCAGCATTCTTCCAGTCCTCTGTGTGGGTCCTCTCCCCTCTGGGTTCCACAACCCAGGCCGCTGCTGCCGGGACTCCCACAGTGTAGCTCCGGCTCCCCCCTCCGGGTGGGTGCAGAATGGGGTTTTAGGGTTTTTAAGGGTTATTGTTCTATCTTCGTTATTCATTATCCATTATCCGTCAGTTCATAATGCGCTACAAAGCCTAGGAGCCGGGACACTTACTCTCAGCCAAAAGGACAAGCTAAGGTCCTATAAAGCCTTGATGCGATCATTGCGAATGCACCGTTCCCGGAGGTACTGCAATACCGGGCCGATGCGAGGAGTGGACAGAGCAAGCTCTTATTCCATCTCCGAAATGCAAAAACCAAAGATCATGGCAAGAGGTGCGGCCAAAAGGCAAAGCTAGCCCTAAAGCCTGGCCAAGCTAAGGAACTAGCACCAAAGCCTATTCCGGGGGTTTTGGGGTTTTTAAGGGTTATTGATCTATCTTCGTTATTCATTATCCATTATCCGTTATCGGTCAGTTCATAATACGCTACAAAGCCTAGGAGCCGGGACACTTATTCTCAGCCAAAAGGCCAAGCTAAGGTCCTAGCCCTAAAGCCTTGCTGCGATCATTGCGAATGCACCGTTCCCGGAGGTACTGCAATACCGGGCCGATGCGGGGGGGTTTTGGGGTTTTTAAGGGTTATTGATCTATCTTCGTTATTCATTATCCGTTATCGGTCAGTTCATTATACGCTACAAAGCCTAGGAGCCGGGACACTTACTCTCAGCCAAAAGGCTAAGCTAAGGTCCTAGCCCTAAAGCCTTGTTGCGATCATTGCGAATGTCAAGGCCAAGCTAAGGACTTGGCATCAAAGCCCTTAAAAGGCCAAGCTAAGGACCTAGCATCAAAGCCGGGGGTTTTTGGGGTTTTTAAGGGTTATTGATCTATATTCGTTATTCATTATCCATTATCCGTTATCGGTCAGTTCATTATATGCTACAAAGCCTAGGAGCCGGGACACTTACTCTCAGCCAAAAGGCTAAGCTAAGGTCCTAGCCCTAAAGCCTTGTTGCGATCATTGCGAATGCACCGTTCCCGGAGGTACTGCAATACCGGGCCGATGCGTGGAGTGGACAGAGCAAGCTCTTATTCCATCTCCGGAATGCAAAAATCAAAAGGCCAAGCTAAGGACCTAGTGAGTCGCCTTGCTAGAATTGTACTCAGTTCAACAACCACAGCCATCACATGCCAACATACTTAGTTTCTCATTATTTTTTTTTGGTTTGAACAAATTTATTGACACTAATAACAGAAAAAACAATCATGACAATCTCAACAGCAATTAAGCACATTCACAATATCATATTTCAATATGACTTTTTTTAGCAGCAAGCACAATGTCACAATGTGAGGTTTGAACAACCCTTCTCGAAAATCTTAATAGCAATCAAGCATATTCACAATTTCATTATATAACATCTTTGTTAGTGTCAATAGATCCGTCCAGGCCAAAGTCGATTATTTTTGGTCTGTGGTCTGAACAAATTTATTGACACTAAGAACAGAAAACAATCATGACAATCTCAACAGCAATTAAGCACATTCACAATATTATATTCCAATATTACGTTTTTAACAGCAAACACAAAGTGAGGTTTGAACAAACCTTCTCGAAAATCTTATTAGCAATCAAGCATATTCACAATTTCATTATATAACATCTTTGTTAGTGTCAATAGATCCGTCCAGGCCAAAGTCGATTGTCCTCGGTCTGAACAAATCCACCGACACCAACAGCAGCAAAACAAACACGACAATCTCAACAGCCATCAAGCATATTCACATTTTTTTTATATCTGACAATATGACGTGACGATATGACGTTTTAACATTTTTTCCTGACATTTTCAACATCAATTAAACAATTTCAGAGTTATTTTCTTTTAACAGTAGTTAACCAGCGTGTAAAAGGCAATACTATTGTGCAAGGGCATAGCTCTGCCATCCCACCCTCCCAAGCAGCATTCTTCCAGTCCTCTGTGTGGGTCCTCTCCCTTCTTCGTGGGTCCTCTCCCTTCTGGGTTCCACAACCCAGGCCGTTGCTGCCGGGACTCCCACAGTGTAGCTCCGGCTCCCCCCTCCGGGTGGGTGCAGACGAGTCTTCTTTATGGCTGCGTCCTAGGCCCGCCGCTCGCAGATTGTATGGTATCTGCAGCCATTTGGAGCACAGCCACGGGGGGGATCTGCCTGCACCTCCATACCAGCAGGTTTCTGGAGGTCCAGATGGCGTCCTTGATGGCGGCGAGAGTGAGCCAGTCCCTGGCAAAGTCGTTCCGAGGCCTCCTCGACCGACTCACCCCGTAAAGCACGTACTGTGCATCAGGGACCTCCCCTGCTGGCAAGTCCGGGAACTTTCCTAGTTGGTCGGCCATTGTCCACAAGACCTGGGCAGCGCTGCACTCACAAAAAAGGTGCCTCACCGACTCCTGGGCACCACAGCCAGGTCGAGGGCACGTCGAAGTCGCTGACATTCCTCGGTGGTGCATTACGGCTCTGACTGGGAGAACTTCATGAGCCACCATCCATGACAAGTCTCGTAGTCTGTTTGGGAGGGAGGGAGGAGGGGGGGGGCTTATTAAGGGTTATTGTTCTATCTTCGCTATTCATTATAGATTATCCGTTATCGGTCAGTTCATAATACGCTACAAAGCCTAGGAGCCGGGACACTTACTCTCAGCCAAAAGGCCAAGCTAAGGTCCTAGCCCTAATGCCTTGGGGGGGGGGGAGTTTTAAGGGTTATTGATCTATCTTCGTTATTCATTATCCATTATCCGTTATCGGTCAGTTCATAATACGCTACAAAGCCTAGGAGCCGGGACACTTACTCTCAGCCAAAAGGCCAAGCTAAGGTCCTAGCCCTAAAGCATTGCTGCGATCATTGCGAATGCACCGTTCCCGGAAGTACTGCAATACCGGGCTGATGCGAGGAGTGGACAGAGCAAGCTCTTATTCCATCTCCGGATTGCAAAAATCTAAGGCCAAATTAAGGTCCTAGCATCATAAGCCGTAAACTCTCGGCCCAAAGGCCAAGCTAAGGACCTAGCATCAGTACACAAATTAGTGCACAGACCTGGAATCACAGTCGGCATCCTTCAAGTACGGTATGTTTCCAATTTTTTTTTTATTTTTTTTTGAACAAATTTATTGACACTAATAACAGAAAACAATCATGACAATCTCAACAGCAATTAAGCACATTCACAATATTATATTCCAATATGACGTTTTTAACAGCAAACACAAAGTGAGGTTTGAACAACCCTTCTCGAAAATCTTATTAGCAATCAAGCATATTCACAATTTCATTATATAACATCTTTGTTAGTGTCAATAGATCCGTCCAGGCCAAAGTCGATTGTCCTCGGTCTGAACAAATCCACTGACACCAACAGCAGCAAAACACAGCCATCAAGCATATTCACAATTTTTATATTTTGACAATATGACGTGACGATATGACGTTTTAACATTTTTTCCTGACATTTTCAACATCAATTAAACAATTTCAGAGTTATTTTCTTTTAACAGTAGTTAACCAGCGTGTAAAAAGCAATACTATTGTGCAAGGGCATAGCTCTGCCATCCCACCCTCCCAAGCAGCATTCTTCCAGTCCTCTGTGTGGGTCCTTTCCCTTCTGCGTGGGTCCTCTCCCTTCTGGGTTCCACAACCCAGGCCGTTGCTGCCGGGACTCCCACAGTGTAGCTCCGGCTCCCCCCTCCGGGTGGGTGCAGACGAGTCTTCTTTATGGCTGCGTCCTAGGCCCGCCGCTCGCAGATTGTATGGTATCTGCAGCCATTTGGAGCACAGCCACGGGGGGGATCTGCCTGCACCTCCATACCAGCAGGTTTCTGGAGGTCCAGATGGCATCCTTGATGGCGGCGAGAGTGAGCCAGTCCCTGGCAAAGTCGTTCCGAGGCCTCCTCGACCGACTCACCCCGTAAAGCATGTACTGTGCATCAGGGTCCTCTCCTGCTGGCAAGTCCGGGAACTTTCCTAGTTGTTTGGCCATTGTCCACTAGACCTACGGGGGTTTTTAAGGGTTATTGTTCTATCCTCGTTATTCATTATCCATTATCCATTATCGGTCAGTTCATAATACGCTACAAAGCCTAGGAGCCGGGACACTTACTCTCAGCCAAAAGGCCAAGCTAAGGTCCTAGCCCTAAAGCCTTGCTGCGATCATTGGTCGCCAACACTTCTTGATCATCACATGGGGTTTTTAAGGGTTATTGATCTATCTTCGTTATTCATTATCCATTATCCGTTATCAGTCAGTTCATTATATGCTACAAAGCCTGGGAGCCGGGACACTTACTCTCAGTCAAAAGGCTAAGCTAAGGTCCTAGCCCTAAAGCCTTGTTGCGATCATTGCGAATGCACCGTTCCCGGAGGTACTGCAATACCGGGCCGATGCATGGAGTGGACAGAGCAAGCTCTTAAGGCCAAGTTAAGGTCCTAGCAATCAGTTTTTGTTTGAACAAATTTATTGACACCAGAGTACTACAAAGAGATCAAAGGGTTCAGACCCAGCAGAAAAAGCTAATGTTGTGACTCATCCATTTGCAGAAACTGTAATAATAAAAACCTCATCATCCAGTCCAGCGTGAATGTGGATCTTTGGTGGGACACGTACACCGCGGACAAACAAAAATATGATGAGGGGGTTTTAAAGGGTTATTGATCTATCTTCGTTATTCATTATCCATTATCCGTTATCGGTCAGTTCATAATACGCTACAAAGCCTAGGAGCCGGGACACTTACTCTCAGCCAAAAGGCCAAGCTAAGATCCTAGCCCTAAAGCCTTGCTGCGGTCATTGCGAATGCACTGTTCCCGGAGGTACTGCAATACCGGGCCGATGCGTGGAGTGGACAGAACAAGCTCTTATTCCATCTCCAGAGTGCAAAAATCAAAAATCATGGCAAAGGGCCACTCGGCCAAGAAGGACCTAGCATCAAAGCCTTGCTAGCAAGAACTAACAGTCCATAATTGCACCGTTCTTAGAGGTACTGCAATTCCGGACCGATATATGGGGTTTTTAAGGGTTATTGATCTATCTTCGTTATTCATTATCTATTATCGGTCAGTTCATAATACGCTACAAAGCCTAGGGGGGGGGGTTTTAAGGGTTATTGATCTATCTTCGTTATTCATTATCCATTATCCGTTATCGGTCAGTTCATAATACGCTACAAAGCCTAGGAGCCGGGACACTTACTCTCAGCCAAAAGGCCAAGCTAAGGTCCTAGTCCTAAAGCCATGCTGCGATCATTGCGAATGCACCGTTCCCGGAGGTACTGCAATACCAGGCCGATGCGTGGAGTGGACAGAGCAAGCTCATATTCCATCTCCGAAATACAAAAATCAAAGGATGCTTTTGGCCAAGCTAAAGTACTCGGTCCAACGACATGGATAGTACACAATTCTTGAACCACAGTTGGCATCGTTCCCGGAGGTACTACTATACCGGGATTTTTTTGGTTTGAACAAATTTATTGACACTAAAAACAGAAAACAATCATGACAATCTCAACAGCAATTAAGCACATTCACAATATTATATTCCAATATTACGTTTTTAACAGCAAACACAAAGTGAGGTTTGAACAAACCTTCTCGAAAATCAAACATATTCACAATTTCATTATATAACATCTTTGTTAGTGTCAATAGATCCGTCCAGGCCAAAGTCGATTGTCCTCGGTCTGAACAAATCCACCGACACCAACAGCAGCAAAAACACAGCCATCAAGCATATTCACATTTTTTTTATATTTGACAATATGACGTGACGATATGACGTTTTAACATTTTTTCCTGACATTTTCAACATCAATTAAACAATTTCAGAGTTACAGTAGTTAACCAGCGTGTAAAAGGCAATACTATTGTGCAAGGGCATAGCTCTGCCATCCCACCCTCCCAAGCAGCATTCTTCCAGTCCTCTGTGTGGGTCCTTTCCATTCTGCGTGGGTCCTCTCCCTTCTGGGTTCCACAACCCAGGCCGTTGCTGCCGGGACTCCCACAGTGTAGCTCCGGCTCCCCCCTCCGGGTGGGTACAGACGAGTCTTCTTTATGGCTGCGTCCTAGGCCCGCCGCTCGCAGATTGTATGGTATCTGCAGCCATTTGGAGCACAGCCACGGGGGGGATCTGCCTGCACCTCCATACCAGCAGGTTTCTGGAGGTCCAGATGGCGTCCTTGATGGCGGCGAGAGTGAGCCAGTCCCTGGCAAAGTCGTTCCGATCCCTCCTCGACCGACTCACCCCGCAAAGCACGCACTGTGCATCAGTGACCCCTCCTGCCGGCAAGTCCGGGAACCCTCCTAGTTGTTCAGCCATTGTCCACAAGACCTTGGCAGCGCTGCACTCACAAAAAAGGTGCCTCACCGACTCCTGGGCGCCACAGCCAGGTCGAGGGCACGTCGAAGTCGCCGACATTCCTCGGCGGTGCACCACAGCCCCGACTGGGAGAACCTCACGAGCCACCATCCATGACAAGTCCCGCAGTCTGCCTGGGAGGGCAGGACGATTGACGCCGCTCCAAACCGCTGTGGATTCGCCAAACGCAAGCCCCCGCACAGGGCTTACTGTAGCTCGCTCTTGCACAATAGCAATAAGGGCCCTGTGGTTTTGCAAAGTGCGACACTCCTGTGTTTCCAAATCAAACTTCTTCAAAAAATCCCGGATAAAGAGATGTGTTGGTGGCAAGTTAAACGAAACTGGAATCAAACGATTGTCTGGTACAAGCTTTAGCTTCCGCAAATATGAGCCCATCCAAAAACGGGTCATTGCTTGACTTTTCGGGTTGTTGGGTGGGCCCACAGCGTTTTGGAAGTGGAGAGAGACATATTTGCTTCCCAGGAAAAGCTGGAGGTCAGGCACTCCTTTCCCCCCTTTTTCCTTTTTCTTTTTCATTGTATCTCTTTTTATCCTTTCCCACTTTGAGCCCCAGACAAAGCGAAAGATGGCTCGGTCCATTTGTAACAGCACGTTTCTTTTAGGCATAAAAATTAAACTGATTGACAAAAGCATTGGGAGGATGATCGCTTTGATGATTAGGACCTTCCCCTCTATTGTCAGTTTTCTTAGTGACCAAAAAACAAGTTTTTGCTTAACTTTCCTTGTCACGTCATCCCAGTTGGTCTCGCCTCCTCCATCCGCATTGAACTTTATCCCTAGGATTTTCTGGTCTGTCTTTAACACCGTCAGCGGGAGTCCTGCCTTTTCTGTCTCTTTCCACATTCCATAAAACTTCACTTGTGATTTTTCTCTATTTAGCCTTGACCCAGACGCCCTCCCAAACAGGTCAGTCAAGTCAAGGGCTCTTTCAACAGATGCGCGGTCAGTACACAAAATATTAAAATCATCCATGTACAAAACACACTTGGTAATTTGTCCCCCACTTCCTGGGATATTGATGCCTTCGACAAATCTATCTTTTCTTAACATTTGTGCCAAAGGTTCAATGCAAAGAACATAGAGAAGGGGAGACATAGGGCAACCTTGACGTACACCGCAGTTGATCTCGATTGCTTCCGATAAATTCCCGTTAATCATGAATTTGCTGTAGATGTCTCGGTATAGCAGTCCTACCCAATTGATGTATTTTTGGGGAAAACCACATTTTTGCAATACCCTGAAGAGGTATTGGTGCGAGACTCGATCAAAGGCTTTTTCAAAGTCTAGGTTTAGGACCGCTAGTCGCATGTTTCTGTCTCTTGCATAACAAATGGTGTCACGGATCAGCATGAGACTGTCGCTGATCTTCCTTCCCACAATGGCACAGGTTTGGTCTGGATCAACCAAGTCTCCCAAGACAACAGACATTCGTGTTGCTAGAAGCTTGCTGAAAATTTTACAGTCCACGTTTAAAAGCGTTATGGGTCGCCAGTTTTTTAAGTCAATTTTGTCTCCTTTTTTGTGCAATAGAGTAACTATCCCGATTCTGAAACTGTCTGGCATATGGTCTCGACTGGAAAATTCGTTAAAAACAGTTAACAGATCTGGTGCTAAAATATCCCAAAAAGTCCGGTAAAATTCGAGGTTGAGTCCGTCCTCCCCGGGTGATTTGCCTTTTTTCATAGTCTTTATGCAATCATTCAGTTGGTCTTGGGTAAAGTCCGATGTTAAAAAGGGGTCTTGACGCACTGATCTTGAAATATGATCTAATACATGCCCCATTTCATTCTCATATGTTTCTTTCTTTTCAAATAATTTTTTGTAGTAGTCTTCGACCAATCTGGTTATTTCACTACATTCCTTTGTTATTTGCCCGTTTTCGTTTTGAAGTTTAAAAATCCCCTCATTTTTGCCCATAATTTTTTTAAAAAAGTAGCGTGTACATTTTTCCCCTTCTTCTATTTCTCTTTCTCTGCTTCTTATTATGATGCCTTTGCTCTTTATTTCCGCCAAAGCGTTTAGTTCTTGTTTGATCTCTTTGATTTCATCATTAAAGTCCATCCCCTTTTCTGTTAGGATGAAATAGCGTTGGAGTCTTCTTTGTAGTCCCGACATGCGTTTCATCTCTTTGAGTTTCTTGTTTTTCCCTGCATTTTTAAAAAAGGTCTGTGTTCGTTTCTTTGTCATTTCCCACCATTGTGCTCGTGAATCATACGAGTCTTGAAGGGTCTGCCAGTCTTTGTACAGCTCCCTGTATTGTGCGGCTAGAGCCTCATCCTCCAGCAGGGAGCAGTTTAACTTCCACAAACCCTTCCCAACAGTCATACCTGAAGGAAATGAGAAAGAGCAGGACAGTAGCAAGTGATCCGAAAAAAAAACTGGAATTAATCTTGCATCACTCTGTGCTAAACCCCTCGTAAATATGTAGTCTATTCGAGAGGCTCTGGCATTGTCACTACTGAACCAGGTGAAGCCCTCCTCTCCTGGATGTATGGATTTGAAACAGTCCACCAGTTTAAATGTCCGGCACATGTCTTGTAATAAAGTTGATGTTTTATCTACTTTAAACTCCTCATCATTCCTCTTTCTATCCTTCCTACTTAGGATGCAATTAAAATCTCCTCCCACGATTAGTGGTTGATGGCCTAGCATATGCGACTGGATGTCCTCTAAAAGTTCGTACCTGAGTTGTCTGTCGGCATGGCCGTATATGTTAATGAGGTTAAAATCATTCCCTATATAAGAAAGTCTTGCTAAGATTGCGCGTCCGTCTCTTATCACAGTACTCCCCTTTATGATGAGTTGAGGGTTGTTTATTAAAATGGCTACCCCATCGTTACGGTTTTCATTCGAGCCACTCCATAATGACGGATATGGCCAAATCTCTTCCCACTGTTTATAATTTTTTAGAAAGGGGATGCAGCATTCCTGTAGTAAAAACACATCCGTTCTGATAGTTTTTAAGAACGATAAAACACTGTGAGCCTTAACCTTTGATCTCACACTTCTCACATTGATAGTAGAGAATGTAATGTTCATAATTGTTGTTAAAGTATTTAAACTAGTTAGACAAAACCGGGGGATCTGAGTCCATTCTTTGGTGATCATCGAGATCATCGAGAGTGTCACCTGTGTCAGACACATCACTTAAGAGTAGTACCTCATTTTGAGACTCACCGGGGAAAACTCTGGGACCCTCTGACTCTCTGTCTGTGGTTCCAGGTCTTCCCCTTTTTTCTGGGTTAGGGGGTGAGCCAGAGGACCTATCAAAGGGTCTCTTACTTCCTTGCCCACTAAGGGTCAGATTTTTTCCCTCCCCGACTTCCTCCGTCTCAACTTCATACAGTTCCCTTGTGGGCTTATTCACCGGCAATCGGCTTTCTTCTAAATCTCTTATCTTTGTTTCTGGTTTTTTCACCACTCCCAATTTTGTCTTACTTTTACTCCTCTTTCCAGTGCCCGTATGGGTTTTTGGAGAGTCATTCGCCTTTTCGATTTGTTTGACTTCTCCAAATCCCGGCAATGGCGTAGCAAACAAATTTGCTAATTTGAACTCTCTTCCAGGCCCTTCCTGATTAATATGTGTTTTCGGAGTGGCAGTTGCTTTTTCTATTCGTTTGTCATGTCCAAATTCAGGTATTTTATGAGAAATCGAATCAGAATTTCCAGGTTCTTCCTGTTTCAATTTTGATTCTCTGGTCTCTGCTCCAGGGGGTTTGGTAGGTACATCTGTTTTTTCAATTTGTTTGTCTTGTCCAATTTCTTTGTGCATTTCTTGATCAATTTCATTGGGTATTTCCATAACTTTATTCATTTCCTGTTCATCTTCATTGGGTATTTCTATAACTTCATTAATTTCTTGTTCATTTTCATTTTGTATTTCCATGACTTTATTAATTTCATTGTCTTTGTTATCTTTATTCACTTCATTGTCTTTGTGACATTTAATCATTTCATTATCTATGTTGTCTGACATCATTTCATTGTCTTTGTTGTCTTTGTTAACTGCCTTCCTAGCTTTCAATTTGTTAGCAAACGAATTCGGGCAGTTTCTAAAGAGGTGATTCGTTTCTCCACAGAGATTGCATTTTCTGCTATTGCTACATTCCTCAAAGGAATGTCCAATTGTTCTGCACTTTCCACAAAAAATTCGATCACATACCTCAGCCAGATGCCCATGCTCACCACATTTGCGACAGAGTTTCGGTTGCCCTTGATAGTGGATAAAGCCACGGTTTTCCCCCAGGAATATAGTCGACGGAATTTGTTTCATTCCCTGAAAGCCCTGAGGATCTTGCCGTAGTTGGACTGGTACCCTCCAGGCACCATTCCAATAGCCTTTCTCACACCTCACCTTCATAGCCTGGCATTTTACTGAGCAGTATCTACTCAACCAATAACAGACGTCATCAGCACTGATCATTTCACTAAACATTCTAACAACGACAATCTTGTTAGTATTATCAGTCAGCTTCTCCACTGTAAATCCTGAAAACTGGGACCTCACTCCCTCAAAGCGATTCCAAAACTCTTGATAAAGAGCTGCCGTTTCAAAACTCACATCAAAGCCTTTGCCAGAAGTCATTTTTATGACAGCATGTACCTCCTCCTTTTTAAACTTCAGAATCTTTTCAACAAACTTGTTAATAAAATCCGTCCTTGACATTCCTTCCGAAATTGCCACAACATCTTTGAGCAAGAATCTCACGCAGTTACGTCTCCGCCCGCCGGTATAATGCCCGGCCATGGCAGGACTCGGCTGCTTTACTTCTAACTATGTTAAAATGGTTAGAATTGTAAAATTAATAATTAACAATACTCTTAAAACCGACGCCAATGACAGTATAAACGCATAGAACGAGCAGTGCTAACCTGATGCGTCCACCATCAACCGCAAACCGGGGGGGGGGGGTTTTAAGGGTTATTGATCTATCTTCGTTATTCATTATCCATTATCCGTTATCGGTCAGTTCATAATACGCTACAAAGCCTAGGAGCCGGGACACTTACTCTCAGCCAAAAGGGGTTTTTAAGGGTTATTGTTCTATCTTCGTTATTCATTATCCATTATCCGTTATCGGTCAGTTCATAATACGCTACAAAGCCTAGGAGCCGGGACACTTACTCTCAGCCAAAAGGCCAAGCTAAGGTCCTAGCCCTAAAGCCTTGCTGCGATCATTGCGAATGCACCGTTCCCGGAGGTACTGCAATACCGGGCCGATGCGTGGAGTGGACAGAGCAAGCTCTTATTCCATCTCTGGATTGCAAAAATCAAAGATCATGGCAAAGGCCAAGCTAAGGACTGACATAGCATCAAAGCCACAGTCCAAAAACAACAAGGCCAAGCTAAGGACCTAGCATCAAAGTCTTGCTAAGGGGGCTCACAAGAAACCACCTAATACGCCATTATAGTCTAGTTACACATGGCCAACCTTACAAATATCGGTATACTCCAGGGGGTTTAGGGGTTTTAAGGGTTATTTAGCTTGTTCATAAATCATTATCCATTATCCGTTATCGGTCAGTTCATAATACGCTACAAAGGTCCGGGACACTTACTCTCAGCCAAAAGGCCATGATCACATGGAAAACGATACCGGTTCTTATTATTTGATGCAGACCTGCAAAGTCCAGGTACCAGTTCAAAGTAATCCAAGGAAAAAAAGTGTATATTTCCAAATGTAAGGGTGGGAAAAATATCTATGCACCTTTGTCTGCGGTGTCCACAAACACTCACCTTTACTGGTTGCTAATTCCCATAGTCCCCCGTGTCTGTTACGCCCCTTCTTTTTAATTGGTCAGTGCAAGACCAATCAGAACATGTGTCCAAAATAAATACAAATAAATACATGACAAAAATATACAGTTGCAAATACATATTATACATGGTTACACATATTTACGAAGAAAGACGGTACACCGAGAACGTTTTCAAAGCTTTAATAATAACTTTCATCCCAAACCGTGCCTGTGAAAGGTACCACCACGCTACTCATAACACGCTTGCAGGGCTCAGAGCGTAGATGTCAAAACAAAGCTGTGTACTACACTTGGTTGGATCGACGTGCCCTCGACCTGGCTGTGGCGCCCAGGAGTCGGTGAGGCACCTTTTTTGTGAGTGCAGCGCTGCCAAGGTCTTGTGGACAATGGCCGAACAACTAGGAAAGTTCCCGGACTTGCCAGCATGAGAGGTCCCTGATGCACAGTACGTGCTTTACGGGGTGAGTCGGTCGAGGAGGCATCGGAACGACTTTGCCAGGGACTGGCTCACTCTCGCCGCCATCAAGGACGCCATCTGGACCTCCAGAAACCTGCTGGTATGGAGGTGCAGGCAGATCCCCCCCGTGGCTGTGCTCCAAATGGCTGCAGATACCATACAATCTGCGAGCGGCGGGCCTAGGACGCAGCCATAAAGAAGACTCGTCTGTACCCACCCGGAGGGGGGAGCCGGAGCTACACTGTGGGAGTCCCGGCAGCAACGGCCTGGGTTGTGGAACCCAGAAGGGAGAGGAACCACGCAGAATGGAAAGGACCCACACAGAGGACTGGAAGAATGCTGCTTGGGAGGGTGGGATGGCAGAGCTATGCCCTTGCACAATAGTATTGCCTTTTACACGCTGGTTTACTACTGTTAAAAGAAAATAACTCTGAAATTGTTTAATTGATGTTGAAAATGTCAGGAAAAAATGTTAAAACGTCATATCGTCACGTCATATTGTCAAATATAAAAAAAATGTGAATATGCTTGATGGATGTGTTTTGCTGCTGTTGGTGTCGGTGGATTTGTTCAGACCGAGGACAATCGACTTTGGCCTGGACGGATCTATTGACACTAACAAAGATGTTATATAATAAAATTGTGAATATGTTTGATTTTCGAGAAGGTTTGTTCAAACCTCACTTTGTGTTTGCTGTTAAAAACGTAATATTGGAATATAATATTGTGAATGTGCTTAATTGCTGTTGAGATTGTCATGATTGTTTTCTGTTCTTAGTGTCAATAAATTTGTTCAAACCTTAAGGTTTGCCTCGCAAATTTTGCAGGTTCTAGCTGCGGTTGATGGTGGACGCATCAGGTTAGCACTGCTCGTTCTATGCGTTTATACTGTCATTGGCGTCGGTTTTAAGAGTATTGTTAATTATTAATTTTACAATTCTAACCATTTTAACATAGTTAGAAGTAAAGCAGCCGAGTCCTGCCATGGCCGGGCATTATACCGGCGGGCGGAGACGTAACTGCGTGAGATTCTTGCTCAAAGATGTTGTGGCAATTTCGGAGGGAATGTCAAGGACGGATTTTATTAACAAGTTTGTTGAAAAGATTCTGAAGTTTAAAAAGGAGGAGGTACATGCTGTCATAAAAATGACTTCTGGCAAAGGCTTTGATGTGAGTTTTGAAACGGCAGCTCTTTATCAAGAGTTTTGGAATCGCTTTGAGGGAGTGAGGTCCCAGTTTTCAGGATTTACAGTGGAGAAGCTGACTGATAATACTAACAAGATTGTCGTTGTTAGAATGTTTAGTGAAATGATCAGTGCTGATGACGTCTGTTATTGGTTGAGTAGATACTGCTCAGTAAAAGGCCAGGCTATGAAGGTGAGGTGTGAGAAAGGCTATTGGAATGGTGCCTGGAGGGTACCAGTCCAACTACGGCAAGATCCTCAGGGCTTTCAGGGAATGAAACAAATTCCGTCGACTATATTCCTGGGGGAAAACCAAAGTGCAGAACAATTGGACATTCCTTTGAGGAATGTAGCAATAGCAGAAAATGCAATCTCTGTGGAGAAACGAATCACCTCTTTAGAAACTGCCCGAATTCGTTTGCTAACAAATTGAAAGCTAGGAAGGCAGTTAACAAAGACAACAAAGACAATGAAATGATGTCAGACAACATAGATAATGAAATGAATAAATGTCACAAAGACAATGAAGTGAATAAAGATAACAAAGACAATGAAATTAATAAAGTCATGGAAATACAAAATGAAAATGAACAAGAAATTAATGAAGTTATAGAAATACCCAATGAAGATGAACAGGAAATGAATAAAGTTATGGAAATACCCAATGAAATTGATCAAGAAATGCACAAAGAAATTGGACAAGACAAACAAATTGAAAAAACAGATGTACCTACCAAAACCCCTGGAGCAGAGACCAGAGAATCAAAATTGAAACAGGAAGAACCTGGAAATTCTGATTCGATTTCTCATAAAATACCTGAATTTGGACATGACAAACGAATAGAAAAAGCAACTGCCACTCCGAAAACACATACTAATCAGGAAGGGCCTGGAAGAGAGTTCAAATTAGCAAATTTGTTTGCTACGCCATTGCCGGGATTTGGAGAAGTCAAACAAATCGAAAAGGCGAATGACTCTCCAAAAACCCATACGGGCACTGGAAAGAGGAGTAAAAGTAAGACAAAATTGGGAGTGGTGAAAAAACCAGAAACAAAGATAAGAGATTTCGAAGAAAGCCGATTGCCGGTGAATAAGCCCACAAGGGAACTGTATGAAGTTGAGACGGAGGAAGTCGGGGAGGGAAAAAATCTGACCCTTAGTGGGCAAGGAAGTAAGAGACCCTTTGATAGGTCCTCTGGCTCACCCCCTAACCCAGAAAAAAGGGGAAGACCTGGAACCACAGACAGAGAGTCAGAGGGTCCCAGAGTTTTCCCCGGTGAGTCTCAAAATGAGGTACTACTCTTAAGTGATGTGTCTGACACAGGTGACACTCTCGATGATCTCGATGATCACCAAAGAATGGACTCAGATCCCCCGGTTTTGTCTAACTAGTTTAAATACTTTAACAACAATTATGAACATTACATTCTCTACTATCAATGTGAGAAGTGTGAGATCAAAGGTTAAGGCTCACAGTGTTTTATCGTTCTTAAAAACTATCAGAACGGATGTGTTTTTACTACAGGAATGCTGCATCCCCTTTCTAAAAAATTATAAACAGTGGGAAGAGATTTGGCCATATCCGTCATTATGGAGTGGCTCGAATGAAAACCGTAACGATGGGGTAGCCATTTTAATAAACAACCCTCAACTCATCATAAAGGGGAGTACTGTGATGAGAGACGGACGCGCAATCTTAGCAAGACTTTCTTATATAGGGAATGATTTTAACCTCATTAACATATACGGCCATGCCGACAGACAACTCAGGTACGAACTTTTAGAGGACATCCAGTCGCATATGCTAGGCCATCAACCACTAATCGTGGGAGGAGATTTTAATTGCATCCTAAGTAGGAAGGATAGAAAGAGGAATGATGAGGAGTTTAAAGTAGATAAAACATCAACTTTATTACAAGACATGTGCCGGACATTTAAACTGGTGGACTGTTTCAAATCCATACATCCAGGAGAGGAGGGCTTCACCTGGTTCAGTAGTGACAATGCCAGAGCCTCTCGAATAGACTACATATTTACGAGGGGTTTAGCACAGAGTGATGCAAGATTAATTCCAGTTTTTTTTTCGGATCACTTGCTACTGTCCTGCTCTTTCTCATTTCCTTCAGGTATGACTGTTGGGAAGGGTTTGTGGAAGTTAAACTGCTCCCTGCTGGAGGATGAGGCTCTAGCCGCACAATACAGGGAGCTGTACAAAGACTGGCAGACCCTTCAAGACTCGTATGATTCACGAGCACAATGGTGGGAAATGACAAAGAAACGAACACAGACCTTTTTTAAAAATGCAGGGAAAAACAAGAAACTCAAAGAGATGAAACGCATGTCGGGACTACAAAGAAGACTCCAACGCTATTTCATCCTAACAGAAAAGGGGATGGACTTTAATGATGAAATCAAAGAGATCAAACAAGAACTAAACGCTTTGGCGGAAATAAAGAGCAAAGGCATCATAATAAGAAGCAGAGAAAGAGAAATAGAAGAAGGGGAAAAATGTACACGCTACTTTTTAAAAAAAATTATGGGCAAAAATGAGGGGATTTTTAAACTTCAAAACGAAAACGGGCAAATAACAAAGGAAAGTAGTGAAATAACCAGATTGGTCGAAGACTACTACAAAAAATTATTTGAAAAGAAAGAAACATATGAGAATGAAATGGGGCATGTATTAGATCATATTTCAAGATCAGTGCGTCAAGACCCCTTTTTAACATCGGACTTTACCCAAGACCAACTGAATGATTGCATAAAGACTATGAAAAAAGGCAAATCACCCGGGGAGGACGGACTCAACCTCGAATTTTACCGGACTTTTTGGGATATTTTAGCACCAGATCTGTTAACTGTTTTTAACGAATTTTCCAGTCGAGACCATATGCCAGACAGTTTCAGAATCGGGATAGTTACTCTATTGCACAAAAAAGGAGACAAAATTGACTTAAAAAACTGGCGACCCATAACGCTTTTAAACGTGGACTGTAAAATTTTCAGCAAGCTTCTAGCAACACGAATGTCTGTTGTCTTGGGAGACTTGGTTGATTCAGACCAAACCTGTGCCATTGTGGGAAGGAAGATCAGCGACAGTCTCATGCTGATCCGTGACACCATTTGTTATGCAAGAGACAGAAACATGCGACTAGCGGTCCTAAACCTAGACTTTGAAAAAGCCTTTGATCGAGTCTCGCACCAATACCTCTTCAGGGTATTGCAAAAATGTGTTTTTCCCCAAAAATACATCAATTGGGTAGGACTGCTATACCGAGACATCTACAGCAAATTCATGATTAACGGGAATTTATCGGAAGCAATCGAGATCAACTGCGGTGTACGTCAAGGTTGCCCTATGTCTCCCCTTCTCTATGTTCTTTGCATTGAACCTTTGGCACAAATGTTAAGAAAAGATAGATTTGTCGAAGGCATCAATATCCCAGGAAGTGGGGGACAAATTACCAAGTGTGTTTTGTACATGGATGATTTTAATATTTTGTGTACTGACCGCGCATCTGTTGAAAGAGCCCTTGACTTGACTGACCTGTTTGGGAGGGCGTCTGGGTCAAGGCTAAATAGAGAAAAATCACAAGTGAAGTTTTATGGAATGTGGAAAGAGACAGAAAAGGCAGGACTCCCGCTGACGGTGTTAAAGACAGACCAGAAAATCCTAGGGATAAAGTTCAATGCGGATGGAGGAGGCGAGACCAACTGGGATGACGTGACAAGGAAAGTTAAGCAAAAACTTGTTTTTTGGTCACTAAGAAAACTGACAATAGAGGGGAAGGTCCTAATCATCAAAGCGATCATCCTCCCAATGCTTTTGTCAATCAGTTTAATTTTTATGCCTAAAAGAAACGTGCTGTTACAAATGGACCGAGCCATCTTTCGCTTTGTCTGGGGCTCAAAGTGGGAAAGGATAAAAAGAGATACAATGAAAAAGAAAAAGGAAAAAGGGGGGAAAGGAGTGCCTGACCTCCAGCTTTTCCTGGGAAGCAAATATGTCTCTCTCCACTTCCAAAACGCTGTGGGCCCACCCAACAACCCGAAAAGTCAAGCAATGACCCGTTTTTGGATGGGCTCATATTTGCGGAAGCTAAAGCTTGTACCAGACAATCGTTTGATTCCAGTTTCGTTTAACTTGCCACCAACACATCTCTTTATCCGGGATTTTTTGAAGAAGTTTGATTTGGAAACACAAGAATGTCACACTTTACAAAACCACAGGGCCCTTATTGCTATTGTGCAAGAGCGAGCTACAGTAAGCCCTGTGCGGGGGCTTGCGTTTGGCGAATCCACAACGGTTTGGAGCAACGTCAATCATCCTGCCCTCCCAAACAGACTACGAGACTTGTCATGGATGGTGGCTCATGAAGTTCTCCCAGTCAGAGCTGTAATGCACCACCGAGGAATGTCAGCGACTTCGACGTGCCCTCGACCTGGCTGTGGCGCCCAGGAGTCGGTGAGGCACCTTTTTTGTGAGTGCAGCGCTGCCAAGGTCTTGTGGACAATGGCCGAACAACTAGGAAAGTTCCCGGACTTGCCAGCAGGAGAGGTCCCTGATGCACAGTACGTGCTTTACGGGGTGAGTCGGTCGAGGAGGCATCGGAACGACTTTGCCAGGGACTGGCTCACTCTCGCCGCCATCAAGGACGCCATCTGGACCTCCAGAAACCTGCTGGTATGGAGGTGCAGGCAGATCCCCCCCCGTGGCTGTGCTCCAAATGGCTGCAGATACCATACAATCTGCGAGCGGCGGGCCTAGGACGCAGCCATAAAGAAGACTCGTCTGTACCCACCCGGAGGGGGGAGCCGGAGCTACACTGTGGGAGTCCCGGCAGCAACGGCCTGGGTTGTGGAACCCAGAAGGGAGAGGACCCACGCAGAATGGAAAGGACCCACACAGAGGACTGGAAGAATGCTGCTTGGGAGGGTGGGATGGCAGAGCTATGCCCTTGCACAATAGTATTGCCTTTTACACGCTGGTTTACTACTGTTAAAAGAAAATAACTCTGAAATTGTTTAATTGATGTTGAAAATGTCAGGAAAAAATGTTAAAACGTCATATCGTCACGTCATATTGTCAAATATAAAAAAAATGTGAATATGCTTGATGGATGTGTTTTGCTGCTGTTGGTGTCGGTGGATTTGTTCAGACCGAGGACAATCGACTTTGGCCTGGACGGATCTATTGACACTAACAAAGATGTTATATAATGAAATTGTGAATATGTTTGATTTTCGAGAAGGTTTGTTCAAACCTCACTTTGTGTTTGCTGTTAAAAACGTAATATTGGAATATAATATTGTGAATGTGCTTAATTGCTGTTGAGATTGTCATGATTGTTTTCTGTTCTTAGTGTCAATAAATTTGTTCAAACCAAAAAAAAAAACTGTGGTCCTGAATTTGTATAATCTATGAAGTTACTCCACGCATCGGCCCGGTATTGCAGTACCTCCGGGAACGGTGCATTCGCAATGATCGCAGCAAGGCTTTAGGGCTAGGACCTTAGCTTGGCCTTTTGGCTGAGAGTAAGTGTCCCAGCTCCTAGGCTTTGTAGCGTATTATGAACTGATCGATAACGGATAATGGATAATGAATAACGAAGATAGAACAATAACCCTTAAACCCCCCCCCCCCACCACCACCACTTTGGTGCATTCCCGCTCCCATCAATACGGATTTTTGTCTTTGTTCAACTCCTCAAATTTTATTAAAATGTAACGTACTCCTTAAACATAGTGGTCTAGCTGCGGTTGATGGTGGACGCATCAGGTTAGCACTGCTCGTTCTATGCGTTTATACTGTCATTGGCGTCGGTTTTAAGAGTATTGTTAATTATTAATTTTACAATTCTAACCATTTTAACATAGTTAGAAGTAAAGCAGCCGAGTCCTGCCATGGCCGGGCATTATACCGGCGGGCGGAGACGTAACTGCGTGAGATTCTTGCTCAAAGATGTTGTGGCAATTTCGGAGGGAATGTCAAGGACGGATTTTATTAACAAGTTTGTTGAAAAGATTCTGAAGTTTAAAAAGGAGGAGGTACATGCTGTCATAAAAATGACTTCTGGCAAAGGCTTTGATGTGAGTTTTGAAACGGCAGCTCTTTATCAAGAGTTTTGGAATCGCTTTGAGGGAGTGAGGTCCCAGTTTTCAGGATTTACAGTGGAGAAGCTGACTGATAATACTAACAAGATTGTCGTTGTTAGAATGTTTAGTGAAATGATCAGTGCTGATGACGTCTGTTATTGGTTGAGTAGATACTGCTCAGTAAAAGGCCAGGCTATGAAGGTGAGGTGTGAGAAAGGCTATTGGAATGGTGCCTGGAGGGTACCAGTCCAACTACGGCAAGATCCTCAGGGCTTTAAGGGAATGAAACAAATTCCGTCGACTATATTCCTGGGGGAAAACCAAAGTGCAGAACAATTGGACATTCCTTTGAGGAATGTAGCAATAGCAGAAAATGCAATCTCTGTGGAGAAACGAATCACCTCTTTAGAAACTGCCCGAATTCGTTTGCTAACAAATTGAAAGCTAGGAAGGCAGTTAACAAAGACAACAAAGACAATGAAATGATGTCAGACAACATAGATAATGAAATGAATAAATGTCACAAAGACAATGAAGTGAATAAAGATAACAAAGACAATGAAATTAATAAAGTCATGGAAATACAAAATGAAAATGAACAAGAAATTAATGAAGTTATAGAAATACCCAATGAAGATGAACAGGAAATGAATAAAGTTATGGAAATACCCAATGAAATTGATCAAGAAATGCACAAAGAAATTGGACAAGACAAACAAATTGAAAAAACAGATGTACCTACCAAAACCCCTGGAGCAGAGACCAGAGAATCAAAATTGAAACAGGAAGAACCTGGAAATTCTAATTCGATTTCTCATAAAATACCTGAATTTGGACATGACAAACGAATAGAAAAAGCAACTGCCACTCCGAAAACACATACTAATCAGGAAGGGCCTGGAAGAGAGTTCAAATTAGCAAATTTGTTTGCTACGCCATTGCCGGGATTTGGAGAAGTCAAACAAATCGAAAAGGCGAATGACTCTCCAAAAACCCATACGGGCACTGGAAAGAGGAGTAAAAGTAAGACAAAATTGGGAGTGGTGAAAAAACCAGAAACAAAGATAAGAGATTTAGAAGAAAGCCGATTGCCGGTGAATAAGCCCACAAGGGAACTGTATGAAGTTGAGACGGAGGAAGTCGGGGAGGGAAAAAATCTGACCCTTAGTGGGCAAGGAAGTAAGAGACCCTTTGATAGGTCCTCTGGCTCACCCCCTAACCCAGAAAAAAGGGGAAGACCTGGAACCACAGACAGAGAGTCAGAGGGTCCCAGAGTTTTCCCCGGTGAGTCTCAAAATGAGGTACTACTCTTAAGTGATGTGTCTGACACAGGTGACACTCTCGATGATCTCGATGATCACCAAAGAATGGACTCAGATCCCCCGGTTTTGTCTAACTAGTTTAAATACTTTAACAACAATTATGAACATTACATTCTCTACTATCAATGTGAGAAGTGTGAGATCAAAGGTTAAGGCTCACAGTGTTTTATCGTTCTTAAAAACTATCAGAACGGATGTGTTTTTACTACAGGAATGCTGCATCCCCTTTCTAAAAAATTATAAACAGTGGGAAGAGATTTGGCCATATCCGTCATTATGGAGTGGCTCGAATGAAAACCGTAACGATGGGGTAGCCATTTTAATAAACAACCCTCAACTCATCATAAAGGGGAGTACTGTGATGAGAGACGGACGCGCAATCTTAGCAAGACTTTCTTATATAGGGAATGATTTTAACCTCATTAACATATACGGCCATGCCGACAGACAACTCAGGTACGAACTTTTAGAGGACATCCAGTCGCATATGCTAGGCCATCAACCACTAATCGTGGGAGGAGATTTTAATTGCATCCTAAGTAGGAAGGATAGAAAGAGGAATGATGAGGAGTTTAAAGTAGATAAAACATCAACTTTATTACAAGACATGTGCCGGACATTTAAACTGGTGGACTGTTTCAAATCCATACATCCAGGAGAGGAGGGCTTCACCTGGTTCAGTAGTGACAATGCCAGAGCCTCTCGAATAGACTACATATTTACGAGGGGTTTAGCACAGAGTGATGCAAGATTAATTCCAGTTTTTTTTTCGGATCACTTGCTACTGTCCTGCTCTTTCTCATTTCCTTCAGGTATGACTGTTGGAAAGGGTTTGTGGAAGTTAAACTGCTCCCTGCTGGAGGATGAGGCTCTAGCCGCACAATACAGGGAGCTGTACAAAGACTGGCAGACCCTTCAAGACTCGTATGATTCACGAGCACAATGGTGGGAAATGACAAAGAAACGAACACAGACCTTTTTTAAAAATGCAGGGAAAAACAAGAAACTTAAAGAGATGAAACGCATGTCGGGACTACAAAGAAGACTCCAACGCTATTTCATCCTAACAGAAAAGGGGATGGACTTTAATGATGAAATCAAAGAGACCAAACAAGAACTAAACGCTTTGGCGGAAATAAAGAGCAAAGGCATCATAATAAGAAGCAGAGAAAGAGAAATAGAAGAAGGGGAAAAATGTACACGCTACTTTTTTAAAAAAATTATGGGCAAAAATGAGGGGATTTTTAAACTTCAAAACGAAAACGGGCAAATAACAAAGGAAAGTAGTGAAATAACCAGATTGGTCGAAGACTACTACAAAAAATTATTTGAAAAGAAAGAAACATATGAGAATGAAATGGGGCATGTATTAGATCATATTTCAAGATCAGTGCGTCAAGACCCCTTTTTAACATCGGACTTTACCCAAGACCAACTGAATGATTGCATAAAGACTATGAAAAAAGGCAAATCACCCGGGGAGGACGGACTCAACCTCGAATTTTACCGGACTTTTTGGGATATTTTAGCACCAGATCTGTTAACTGTTTTTAACGAATTTTCCAGTCGAGACCATATGCCAGACAGTTTCAGAATCGGGATAGTTACTCTATTGCACAAAAAAGGAGACAAAATTGACTTAAAAAACTGGCGACCCATAACGCTTTTAAACGTGGACTGTAAAATTTTCAGCAAGCTTCTAGCAACACGAATGTCTGTTGTCTTGGGAGACTTGGTTGATCCAGACCAAACCTGTGCCATTGTGGGAAGGAAGATCAGCGACAGTCTCATGCTGATCCGTGACACCATTTGTTATGCAAGAGACAGAAACATGCGACTAGCGGTCCTAAACCTAGACTTTGAAAAAGCCTTTGATCGAGTCTCGCACCAATACCTCTTCAGGGTATTGCAAAAATGTGGTTTTCCCCAAAAATACATCAATTGGGTAGGACTGCTATACCGAGACATCTACAGCAAATTCATGATTAACGGGAATTTATCGGAAGCAATCGAGATCAACTGCGGTGTACGTCAAGGTTGCCCTATGTCTCCCCTTCTCTATGTTCTTTGCATTGAACCTTTGGCACAAATGTTAAGAAAAGATAGATTTGTCGAAGGCATCAATATCCCAGGAAGTGGGGGACAAATTACCAAGTGTGTTTTGTACATGGATGATTTTAATATTTTGTGTACTGACCGCGCATCTGTTGAAAGAGCCCTTGACTTGACTGACCTGTTTGGGAGGGCGTCTGGGTCAAGGCTAAATAGAGAAAAATCACAAGTGAAGTTTTATGGAATGTGGAAAGAGACAGAAAAGGCAGGACTCCCGCTGACGGTGTTAAAGACAGACCAGAAAATCCTAGGGATAAAGTTCAATGCGGATGGAGGAGGCGAGACCAACTGGGATGACGTGACAAGGAAAGTTAAGCAAAAACTTGTTTTTTGGTCACTAAGAAAACTGACAATAGAGGGGAAGGTCCTAATCATCAAAGCGATCATCCTCCCAATGCTTTTGTCAATCAGTTTAATTTTTATGCCTAAAAGAAACGTGCTGTTACAAATGGACCGAGCCATCTTTCGCTTTGTCTGGGGCTCAAAGTGGGAAAGGATAAAAAGAGATACAATGAAAAAGAAAAAGGAAAAAGGGGGGAAAGGAGTGCCTGACCTCCAGCTTTTCCTGGGAAGCAAATATGTCTCTCTCCACTTCCAAAACGCTGTGGGCCCACCCAACAACCCGAAAAGTCAAGCAATGACCCGTTTTTGGATGGGCTCATATTTGCGGAAGCTAAAGCTTGTACCAGACAATCGTTTGATTCCAGTTTCGTTTAACTTGCCACCAACACATCTCTTTATCCGGGATTTTTTGAAGAAGTTTGATTTGGAAACACAAGAATGTCACACTTTACAAAACCACAGGGCCCTTATTGCTATTGTGCAAGAGCGAGCTACAGTAAGCCCTGTGCGGGGGCTTGCGTTTGGCGAATCCACAACGGTTTGGAGCAACGTCAATCATCCTGCCCTCCCAAACAGACTACGAGACTTGTCATGGATGGTGGCTCATGAAGTTCTCCCAGTCAGAGCTGTAATGCACCACCGAGGAATGTCAGCGACTTCGACGTGCCCTCGACCTGGCTGTGGCGCCCAGGAGTCGGTGAGGCACCTTTTTTGTGAGTGCAGCGCTGCCAAGGTCTTGTGGACAATGGCCGAACAACTAGGAAAGTTCCCGGACTTGCCAGCAGGAGAGGTCCCTGATGCACAGTACGTGCTTTACGGGGTGAGTCGGTCGAGGAGGCATCGGAACGACTTTGCCAGGGACTGGCTCACTCTCGCCGCCATCAAGGACGCCATCTGGACCTCCAGAAACCTGCTGGTATGGAGGTGCAGGCAGATCCCCCCCGTGGCTGTGCTCCAAATGGCTGCAGATACCATACAATCTGCGAGCGGCGGGCCTAGGACGCAGCCATAAAGAAGACTCGTCTGTACCCACCCGGAGGGGGGAGCCGGAGCTACACTGTGGGAGTCCCGGCAGCAACGGCCTGGGTTGTGGAACCCAGAAGGGAGAGGACCCACGCAGAATGGAAAGGACCCACACAGAGGACTGGAAGAATGCTGCTGGGAGGGTGGGATGGCAGAGCTATGCCCTTGCACAATAGTATTGCCTTTTACACGCTGGTTTACTACTGTTAAAAGAAAATAACTCTGAAATTGTTTAATTGATGTTGAAAATGTCAGGAAAAAATGTTAAAACGTCATATCGTCAAGTCATATTGTCAAATATAAAAAAAATGTGAATATGCTTGATGGATGTGTTTTGCTGCTGTTGGTGTCGGTGGATTTGTTCAGACCGAGGACAATCGACTTTGGCCTGGACGGATCTATTGACACTAACAAGGATGTTATATAATGAAATTGTGAATATGTTTGATTTTCGAGAAGGTTTGTTCAAACCTCACTTTGTGTTTGCTGTTAAAAACGTAATATTGGAATATAATATTGTGAATGTGCTTAATTGCTGTTGAGATTGTCATGATTGTTTTCTGTTCTTAGTGTCAATAAATTTGTTCAAACCAAAAAAAAACGGGCTAGACCTAGCTGCGGTTGATGGTGGACGCATCAGGTTAGCACTGCTCGTTCTATGCGTTTATACTGTCATTGGCGTCGATTTTAAGAGTATTGTTAATTATTAATTTTACAATTCTAACCATTTTAACATAGTTAGAAGTAAAGCAGCCGAGTCCTGCCATGGCCGGGCATTATACCGGCGGGCGGAGACGTAACTGCGTGAGATTCTTGCTCAAAGATGTTGTGGCAATTTCGGAGGGAATGTCAAGGACGGATTTTATTAACAAGTTTGTTGAAAAGATTCTGAAGTTTAAAAAGGAGGAGGTACATGCTGTCATAAAAATGACTTCTGGCAAAGGCTTTGATGTGAGTTTTGAAACGGCAGCTCTTTATCAAGAGTTTTGGAATCGCTTTGAGGGAGTGAGGTCCCAGTTTTCAGGATTTACAGTGGAGAAGCTGACTGATAATACTAACAAGATTGTCGTTGTTAGAATGTTTAGTGAAATGATCAGTGCTGATGACGTCTGTTATTGGTTGAGTAGATACTGCTCAGTAAAAGGCCAGGCTATGAAGGTGAGGTGTGAGAAAGGCTATTGGAATGGTGCCTGGAGGGTACCAGTCCAACTACGGCAAGATCCTCAGGGCTTTCAGGGAATGAAACAAATTCCGTCGACTATATTCCTGGGGGAAAACCGTGGCTTTATCCACTATCAAGGGCAACCGAAACTCTGTCGCAAATGTGGTGAGCATGGGCATCTGGCTGAGGTATGTGATCGAATTTTTTGTGGAAAGTGCAGAACAATTGGACATTCCTTTGAGGAATGTAGCAATAGCAGAAAATGCAATCTCTGTGGAGAAACGAATCACCTCTTTAGAAACTGCCCGAATTCGTTTGCTAACAAATTGAAAGCTAGGAAGGCAGTTAACAAAGACAACAAAGACAATGAAATTATGTCAGACAACATAGATAATGAAATGAATAAATGTCACAAAGACAATGAAGTGAATAAAGATAACAAAGACAATGAAATTAATAAAGTCATGGAAATACAAAATGAAAATGAACAAGAAATTAATGAAGTTATAGAAATACCCAATGAAGATGAACAGGAAATGAATAAAGTTATGGAAATACCCAATGAAATTGATCAAGAAATGCACAAAGAAATTGGACAAGACAAACAAATTGAAAAAACAGATGTACCTACCAAAACCCCTGGAGCAGAGACCAGAGAATCAAAATTGAAACAGGAAGAACCTGGAAATTCTAATTCGATTTCTCATAAAATACCGTATTTTCCGCACTATAAGGCGCACCTAAAAGTCTTAATTTTTTTCAAAAGCTGACCATGCGCCTTATAACACAGTGCGCCTTATATATGGCTCAATATTAAATTCCCAAGGTTTCGCAACTTACTCAACGGCCGCCGACTTGATTTTACCCCGAACAAGGAGTAGTTCGCGGTGTATGCTGGCATTTATATACCGGCGTTTCATTGGCTAACCAATGTGTCAATCATCATTTGAATCGATCACTATTGGCTAAAGTTATTCGGAGCCTCGGATTGGCTAGATGCCCAAAACAAACCCTTCAATCGGCCGAGTTTAGCAATGGCGTAGCAAGTCCGCGGTGTATGCTGGGATTTATATACCGGCGTTTCATTGGCTAACCAATGTGTCAATCATCATTTGAATCGATCACTGTTGTCTTACGTTATTCGGAGCCTCGGATTGGCTAGATGCCCAAAACTAACCCTTCAATCGGACGAGTTTAGCAATGGCGTAGCAAGTCCGCGGTGTATGCTGGGATTTATATACCGGCGTTTCATTGGCTAACCAATGTGTCAATCATCATTTGAATCGATCACTGTTGGCTTAAGTTATTCGGAGCCTCGGATTGGCTAGATGCCCAAAACAAACCCTTCAATCGGACGAGTTTAGCAATGGCGTAGCAAGCTTGCTACAGTACGCCATAAAGAAACATGTTTCATTAGTCTGTATTTGTAAATATTCTACTCTCCTGGATTTACTTTACTCACGGTTGTAAGAAGACCATGATTGCGTATCATTATTGAACGTGAGAACTTGGGTGAGTTATGCGGCTTTATATTTTCCCGGAATCTTGTTTTAGAACTATCTTGATGTTGCTGTGATGAGTTGAGTGAATTAAACTAAATTCCAAGTGTTTATTGTCATATGCACAGTAAAGTTGTGAGCGAAAATAGAAACATAGAAATGTTTGGCATTTCTTGAATCCCAAGACTTCAACCTTCCGAATGATATTTGAAATGACGCATTTAAGTGACATCGTACGGACACCGCATCCGCACGTGTCTACGACACGTATTTGCTTCTTTGCAAGCTTTGGGAATGTTAAGGGGGTAATCAGTTTGACTGAATCATCTGACTGTTTTGTCGACGTTCCCATTGTAGCGCCTTATAATCCGGTGCGCCTTATCTATGGAAGATATAGGACCAAAAACTATTTTTTGGGGGTGCGCCCTATAACACGGTGCGCCCTATAGTGCGGAAAATACGGTACCTGAATTTGGACGTGACAAACGAATAGAAAAAGCAAATGCCACTCCGAAAACACATATTAATCAGGAAGGACCTGGAAGAGAGTCCAAATTAGCAAATTTGTTTGCTACGCCATTGCCGGGATTTGGAGAAGACAAACAAATCGAAAAGGCGAATGACTCTCCAAAAACCCATACGGGCACTGGAAAGAGGGGTAAAAGTAAGACAAAATTAGGAGTGGTGAAAAAAACAGAAACAAAGATAAGAGATTTAGAAGAAAGCCGATTGCCGGTGAATAAGCCCACAAGGGAACTGTATGAAGTTGAGACGGAGGAAGTCGGGGAGGGAAAAAATCTGACCCTTTGTGGGCAGGGAATTAAGAGACCCCTTGATAGGTCCTCTGGCTCACCCCCTAACCCAGAAAAAAGGGGAAGACCAGGAACCACAGACAGAGAGTCAGAGGGTCCCAGAGTTTTCCCCGGTGAGTCTCAAAATGAGGTACTACTCTTAAGTGATGTGTCTGACACAGGTGACACTCTCGATGATCTCGATGATCACCAAAGAATGGACTCAGATCCCCCGGTTTTGTCTAACTAGTTTAAATACTTTAACAACAATTATGAACATTACATTCTCTACTATCAATGTGAGAAGTGTGAGATCAAAGGTTAAGGCTCACAGTGTTTTATCGTTCTTAAAAACTATCAGAACAGATGTGTTTTTACTACAGGAATGCTGCATCCCCTTTCTAAAAAATTATAAACAGTGGGAAGAGATTTGGCCATATCCGTCATTATGGAGTGGCTCGAATGAAAACCGTAACGATGGGGTAGCCATTTTAATAAACAACCCTCAACTCATCATAAAGGGGAGTACTGTGATGAGAGACGGACGCGCAATCTTAGCAAGACTTTCTTATATAGGGAATGATTTTAACCTCATTAACATATACGGCCATGCCGACAGACAACTCAGGTACGAACTTTTAGAGGACATCCAGTCGCATATGCTAGGCCATCAACCACTAATCGTGGGAGGAGATTTTAATTGCATCCTAAGTAGGAAGGATAGAAAGAGGAACGATGAAGAGTTTAAAGTAGATAAAACATCAACTTTATTACAAGACATGTGCCGGACATTTAAACTGGTGGACTGTTTCAAATCCATAGATCCAGGAGAGGAGGGCTTCACCTGGTTCAGTAGTGACAATGCCAGAGCCTCTCGAATAGACTACATATTTACGAGGGGTTTAGCACAGAGTGATGCAAGATTAATTCCAGTTTTTTTTTCGGATCACTTGCTACTGTCCTGCTCTTTCTCATTTCCTTCAGGTATGACTGTTGGGAAGGGTTTGTGGAAGTTAAACTGCTCCCTGCTGGAGGATGAGGCTCTAGCCGCACAAAACAGGGAGCTGTACAAAGACTGGCAGACCCTTCAAGACTCGTATGATTCACGAGCACAATGGTGGGAAATGACAAAGAAACGAACACAGAAATGCAGGGAAAAACAAGAAACTTAAAGAGATGAAACGCATGTCGGGACCACAAAGAAGACTCCAACGCTATTTCATCCTAACAGAAAAGGGGATGGACTTTAATGATGAAATCAAAGAGACCAAACAAGAACTAAACGCTTTGGCGGAAATAAAGAGCAAAGGCATCATAATAAGAAGCAGAGAAAGAGAAATAGAAGAAGGGGAAAAATGTACACGCTATTTTTTTTTTAAAATTATGGGCAAAAATGAGGGGATTTTTAAACTTCAAAACGAAAACGGGCAAATAACAAAGGAAAGTAGTGAAATAACCAGATTGGTCGAAGACTACTACAAAAAAATATTTGAAAAGAAAGAAACATATGAGAATGAAATGGGGCATGTATTAGATCATATTTCAAGATCAGTGCGTCAAGACCCCTTTTTAACATCGGACTTTACCCAAGACCAACTGAATGATTGCATAAAGACTATGAAAAAAGGCAAATCACCCGGGGAGGACGGACTCAACCTCGAATTTTACCGGACTTTTTGGGATATTTTAGCACCAGATCTGTTAACTGTTTCTAACAAATTTTCCAGTCGAGACCATATGCCAGACAGTTTCAGAATAGGTATAGTTACTCTATTGCACAAAAAAGGAGACAAAATTGACTTAAAAAACTGGCGACCCATAACGCTTTTAAACGTGGACTGTAAAATTTTCAGCAAGCTTCTAGCAACACGAATGTCTGTTGTCTTGGGAGACTTGGTTGATCCAGACCAAACCTGTGCCATTGTGGGAAGGAAGATCAGCGACAGTCTCATGCTGATCCGTGACACCATTTGTTATGCAAGAGACAGAAACATGCGACTAGCGGTCCTAAACCTAGACTTTGAAAAAGCCTTTGATCGAGTCTCGCACCAATACCTCTTCAGGGTATTGCAAAAATGTGGTTTTCCCCAAAAATACATCAAGTGGGTAGGAAAAAAGATAGATTTGTCGAAGGCATCAATATCCCAGGAAGTGGGGGACAAATTACCAAGTGTGTTTTGTACATGGATGATTTTAATATTTTATGTACTGACCTCGCATCTGTTGGAAGAGCCCTTGACTTGACTGACCTGTTTGGGAGGGCGTCTGGGTCAAGGCTAAATAGAGAAAAATCACAAGTGAAGTTTTATGGAATGTGGAAAGAGACAGAAAAGGCAGGACTCCCACTGACGGTGTTAAAGACAGACCAGAAAATCCTAGGGATAAAATTCAATGCGGATGGAGGAGGCGAGACCAACTGGGATGACGTGTCAAGGAAAGTTAAGCAAAAACTTGTTTTTTGGTCACTAAGAAAACTGACAATAGAGGGGAAGGTCCTAATCATCAAAGCGATCATCCTCCCAATGCTTTTGTCAATCAGTTTAATTTTTATGCCTAAAAGAAACGTGCTGTTACAACTGGACAGAGCCATCTTTCGCTTTGTCTGGGGCTCAAAGTGGGAAAGGATAAAAAGAGATACAATGAAAAAGAAAAAGGAAAAAGGGGGGAAAGGAGTGCCTGACCTCCAGCTTTTCCTGGGAAGCAAATATGTCTCTCTCCACTTCCAAAACGCTGTGGGCCCACCCAACAACCCGAAAAGTCAAGCAATGACCCGGTTTTGGATGGGCTCATATTTGCGGAAGCTAAAGCTTGTACCAAACAATCGTTTGATTCCAGTTTCATTTAACTTGCCACCAACACATCTCTTTATTCGGGATTTTTTGAAGAAGTTTGATTTGGAAACACAAGAATGTCACACTTTACAAAACCACAGGGCCCTTATTGCTATTGTGCAAGGGCGAGCAACAGTAAGCCCTGTGCGGGGGCTTGCGTTTGGCGAATCCACAACGGTTTGGAGCAACGTCAATCATCCTGCCCTCCCAAACAGACTACGAGACTTGTCATGGATGGTGGCTCATGAAATTCTCCCAGTCAGAGCTGTAATGCACCACCGAGGAATGTCAGCGACTTCGACGTGCCCTCGACCTGGCTGTGGCGCCCAGGAGTCGGTGAGGCACCTTTTTTGTGAGTGCAGCGCTGCCCAGGTCTTGTGGACAATGGCCGAACAACTAGGAAAGTTCCCGGACTTGCCAGCAGGAGAGGTCCCTGATGCACAGTACGTGCTTTACGGGGTGAGTCGGTCGAGGAGGCCTCGGAACGACTTTGCCAGAGACTGGCTCACTCTCGCCGCCATCAAGGACGCCATCTGGACCTCCAGAAACCTGCTGGTATGGAGGTGCAGGCAGATCCCCCCCGTGGCTGTGCTCCAAATGGCTGCAGATACCATACAATCTGCGAGCGGCGGGCCTAGGACGCAGCCATAAAGAAGACTCGTCTGCACCCACCCGGAGGGGGGAGCCGGAGCTACACTGTGGGAGTCCCGGCAGCAACGGCCTGGGTTGTGGAACCCAGAAGGGAGAGGACCCACGCAGAAGGGAGAGGACCCACACAGAGGACTGGAAGAATGCTGCTTGGGAGGGTGGGATGGCAGAGCTATGCCCTTGCACAATAGTATTGCCTTTTACACGCTGGTTAACTACTGTTAAAAGAAAATAACTCTGAAATTGTTTAATTGATGTTGAAAATGTCAGGAAAAAATGTTAAAATGTCATATCGTCACGTCATATTGTCAGATATAAAAAAATTGTGAATATACTCGATGGCTGTGTTTTGCTGCTGTTGGTGTCGGTGGATTTGTTCAGACCGAGGACAATCGACTTTGGCCTGGACGGATCTATTGACACTAACAAAGATTGTTATATAATGAAATTGTGATTATGTTTGATTTTCGTGAAGGTTTGTTCAAACCTCACTTTGTGTTTGCTGTTAAAAACGTAATATTGGAATATAATATTGTGAATGTGCTTAATTGCTGTTGAGATTGTCATGATTGTTTTCTGTTTTTGGTGTCAATGAATTTGTTCAGACCAAAATCCAGACCAAAAATAATCGACTTTGGCCTGGACGGATCTATTGACACTAACAAAGATGTTATATAATGAAATTGTGAATATGCTTGATTGCTATTAAGATTTTCGAGAAGGGTTGTTCAAACCTCACATTGTGCTTGCTGTTAAAAAAGTCATATTGAAATATAATATTGTGAATGTGCTTAATTGCTGTTGAGATTGTCATGATTGTTTTTTTTCTGTTATTAGTGTCAATAAATTTGTTCAAACCAAAAAAAAAAAGTACCTGCTGGTATGGAGGTGCAGGCAGATCCCCCCCGTGGCTGTGCTCCAAATGGCTGCAGATACCATACAATCTGCGAGCGGCGGGCCTAGGACGCAGCCATAAAGAAGAATCGTCTGCACCCACCCGGAGGGGGGAGCCGGAGCTACACTGTGGGAGTCCCGGCAGCAACGGCCTGGGTTGTGGAACCCAGAAGGGAGAGGACCCACGCAGAAGGGAGAGGACCCACACAGAGGACTGGAAGAATGTTGCTTGGGAGGGTGGGATGTCAGAGCTATGCCCTTGCACAATAGTATTGCCTTTTACACGCTGGTTAACTACTGTTAAAAGAAAATAACTCTGAAATTGTTTAATTGATGTTGAAAATGTCAGGAAAAAATGTTAAAACGTCATATCGTCACGTCATATTGTCAGATATAAAAAAATTGTGAATATGCTTGATGGCTGTGTTTTGCTGCTGTTGGTGTCGGTGGATTTGTTCAGACCGAGGACAATCGACTTTGGCCTGGACGGATCTATTGACACTAACAAAGATGTTATATAATGAAATTGTGAATATGTTTGATTGCTAATAAGATTTTCGAGAAGGTTTGTTCAAACCTCACTTTGTGTTTGCTGTTAAAAACGTAATATTGGAATATAATATTGTGAATGTGCTTAATTGCTGTTGAGATTGTCATGATTGTTTTCTGTTTTTAGTGTCAATAAATTTGTTCAAACCAAAAAAAACATTTGGGTAAAATGTAATCGCTACTTGTACTCTGATATCTGCAATCCGGTGATGGAATAAGAACTTGCTCTGTCCACTCCACGCATCGACACGGTATTGCAGAATCTCTGGGAACAGTGCATTCGCAATGATCGCAGCAAGCCTTTAGGGATAGGACCTTAGCTTGGTATTATGGCTGAGAGTAAGAGTCCCGGCTCCTAGGCTCTGTAGCGTATCATGAACTGACCGATAACGGATAATGAATAACGAAGATAGAATAATAACCCTTGAAAATCCCCAAACCCCTGTTAACAGTGTCTCTGAATTTGCACGCTCGCCGTGATTGTCTATCACGCAGTGGATATAAGCGTACGGTGTACTACTGCATATTGCACAGATCTTTGCAATTCGGAGATGGAATAAGACTTTGCTCTGTCCACTCCACGCATCGGCCCGGTATTGCAGTACCTCCGGGAACGGTGCTTTTGCAATGATCGCAGCAAGGCTTTAAGGCTAGTACCTTAGCTTGGCCTTTTGGCTGAGAGTAAGAGATACGGTTCCTAGGCTATGCAGCGTATTATAAACTGCCCAATAACGGATAATGAATAAAGAAGACAGAGCAATAACACCTAAAAAATCCCCCTCCGCCGCTCTCAAACTTGTGGCCGTTGGTGCACTCGCAATGATCGCAGCAAGGCTTTAGGTCTAGGACCCAAACGTAGAAATCCTCTGTCCACTCCACGCTTCGGCCCGGTATTGCAGTACCTCCGGGAACGGTGCATTTGCAATGATCGCAGCAAGGCTTTAGGGCTAGGACCTTAACTTGGCATTTTGGCTGAGAGTAAGAGTCTCGGCTCCTAGGCTTTGTAGCGTATTATGAACTGACCGATAACAGATAATGGATAATGAATAACGAAGATAGATCAATAACCCTTTAAAACCCCTTAGCTTGGCCTCTTATATATATATATATATATATATATATATAAGTGTCCCGGCTCCTAGGCTTTGTAGCATATTATGAACTGACCGATAACGGATAATGGATAATGAATAACGAAGATAGAACAATAACCCTTAGAAATCCCCCTCAACCCCCCCCCCCCCCCCCCTCGACGCACAATTCCACCGGTCTAGATATTACTTTTTGTACTCGAGTGCCGCTGGTGTTCATTATAAAAATTACTTAAATAAGCCGCTTCGCTGAATAAGCAGCTCCCGGCCTTACTTTGCGGAGTCTGTATGTTCTCCCCGTGCTTACGCGGGTTTCCTCCGGGCACTCCGGTTTCCTCCCACATTCCAAAATTTCAGGTGAATTGGCCGGTCCGAATTGTCCCTTGGTGTGAATGAGCGAGTAAGTTGTCTGTCCCCGTGTGCCCTGCGACTGGCTGGCAACCAGTTCAGGGTGTCCAATGCCCGATGATTGCTGGGACGGGCTCCAGCACCCCCGCGACCCTACTGAGGATAAGTGGTGCAGCTGATGAGATGAGATATATATACATACATACATACATACAGTCGTGTGCAAAGGTTTGGGCACCCCTGATCATTTTAAGAATTTCCTTTATAAATCATTGGTTGTTAATTTAAATATATCAAATAGCAGACAAACACTGTGATATCTGAGAAGTGAAGTGAAGTTCATAGGAGTTACATAAAAAATAGCCTCTAAACGCTTCCTATATTGATTAAAAAAAGAAAGATGGATTGCCCCTGGTCTCCACCCAGCAGCGGAGAAATGGTTAAATCTCGTTAAACGCTGAAGTTCTGACCAACGTGATTGGCTGTGTCTTTCCTTTATTTCACGTGAGACTTATGTTTGGTTTTGATTGTGTCTCCATCCATGCCAAGACCAAACCTCCGTCCTTCGCTTGAAATTGGACGCAGTGCACACTGGAGTGGTTTGGGCACAGATGGGGTGACGTCAAAACTGCTCCTTGATTACTTGGCCGACTCATGATCGGTTTGCCACCTCGATTTTATTGATCAAGAGGACAAGCGACGCACATTATCTGATGTCCGGATTTATTCAACGCAGAAGGATTATGCAAAGTGCTTAAATTTAAAAGTCATATTCTGTAATCCCGATAATGCAGCCCTCTTGGGATGTCAGGGCGCTTCATTTTCGCCCAGAAGCTCTTCCCGCTCACCGTTACCGGAGTTTCACGATTGAAGCGATCCTTAACGATCACCCTCAACACAGAGTTCTAACTCCGGCCAGAGAACTCCTTAAATTCGGAGTACAAACAATACTCTCCACCCGAACATTACGGAACCAAATAGGTACGTACAAACAATATGTTTTTACGAGTTATCTTCGCGATGTTCAATAATTACATTTAAACAAGGGGTCTCAAACTCAACTTGGTTGTTGACGATATGATCCGTGTGGGGTTAGGTCAAACGGGGTTTTCCACAAAAACAGCGCTGATAAAAACATTATGCTGTTCTTAAACGACCAATGTTTTATATTTGTCCACTAGATGTCGCTTTAATGTGAAGTGCAACCAAAAATGAGTCCAAGAATTACTACAAACTACAGAGACTGAAAGTGAGCCAAAAGATAAAGCTTTTTCTTCCAATTTTTACCCAGTCTTTCTCAAAGAAAGAAAAAGAAAAAAATAGATGGGGAAAAATCCTTTGTTTTTTTTCATTTTTTGTCCCTTTTTCTTGTTCTTTTTAAAATTTTGTCTTTTTAGTTTTTCATTTTTATATCTCTTTTTTGACCTTTTGTCCTTTTTTTCATTTTCAGTTATTTTTTCTTTTTCTCTTTTTTCATTTTCTTTTTTCATTTTTCTTTTCCTTTTTTTCTTTAGTTGATCTTTTTATCCCTTTTCTTCAATTTTCTATTCATTTTCTTTGTTTTTGTCTCTTTTTCTTTTTACATCTCTTTTTTATTTTATTTTTATTTTCTTGTATCTCTTCTTTTCAAAGTAATTAGGTGTGTTTTGGTTACTTTGAGTCCCTGTCTTCTTTCTCCTTCCGTTGTGCTTTTAGCTCTCTTTTTGGCGGCATGACAGAATACAGCGACATCCAGTGGGAAAATAAAACACCCTGTCCCTTTAACTTCCATATTAAGGCCTCGGCCTCAAACTGTCATCCTGGGGGCCACAATTGGCCCCTTACCGCGAGTTTGAGACCTAAGATTCAAGGTTACTTCAAATTAAGCTTGGATCTGTTCGAAAGTATTTAAATATCTGATTTGTGGGGCTGATTGCACAATATGTCAAAATGACTTAAATCATGATTTGTTCCGTTGTTAACCTAAATTTGGGTTTTTGTCCGAAATGTATGGGAATAAAAAAAGGATTTGTGAACACACCCTTCGCCCCAAATTTCTCGACAAGAAAACTACTAAGCTGGTAGATAAAATGGTGATAGGCACCTTGCATGGCTTTCGCCGCTATTGGTGTGTGAGAGTGTGTGTGAATAGGTAAGTGCGAACAGGGGCTTTACCTAAGGGGGGCAGGGATGGGAAGTACCCACTCACAGAAGAGTGGTGGTAGGAAAATGAAACAAAAGAAAAAGGAAAATAAAGGACAAAAGAACAAAAAAGATTAAAAAACTGAAAAAAAATAAGTAAAGAGATAGGGAAATTTGAAACAAAAGAGAAAATAAAATGAAAAAGAAAGAAAAAAGAAAAAAGACAGATATTTTGGGGTCCCTTTGACCAGTATATTACCAATTATTATATTATGCACAAAATGATTTATTTGTTTCTTTAATTTAAACAAAATTATTTTACTATTCTAAAAAAATATACTAGCATTTATTTTTTCACTCTCCGGTGAACGTTTAACTCTTTTAAACTTGAAACCTTTTCATACTAATGAACTTAATGTCAAGCACCTGGAACATGCGTGAAACAACAAATTGTCAATTTAAAATACGTATTGACTTTTCAGTGCAGCAACAAATACACTACAAAACCCAAGAATAAATTAAACCGTTTTTTAAAAGCTATTCTTAAAACACCTGCCTGGAGAACACTTGAATCATAAATTAAAACAGATGCAAATCTAAAAAAAAAGATAAAATACAAAAATATTTACACATTTTATATACTCGAAGTAAACGCCAGCAACAGAGAATCCATGGTAAAAATGTATATTGACCAATCACAAGAGGAAAATACGTCTAAAATGGAGCCAGCTGTCTGATGTTTAAAATAATGAAACCTGATGCAAACCGCTGGATGTGCTGTTGGTAATGCTTGACGTGCATCAATTATTGTTGTGTAAAAGAATTGGGCTGATAATACAATAAGAATGGGGGGGTATTTCACGCATAAATACGCATCTTGTTTCAAGAAAAAATGCTTTGCACATCCATCAAAATATAATCTAATCTGTATTCATAACGACAAATAGTAACCAAAAAACAAATTTAAGAACAAAATAAAATGACTAAACAAATATTTAAGGAGATGGTGGCATTAAAGCTGTAACTTTACAATACTAAATGTAGTTATTGTTCTTTGTTTCTTTAAATTAAAACAATCAAACAAATACTTCAAAAATAACTCAAATTTGGTTTATAAACAAACATAAAGACCGACAGCACCAGTTAGGTTTTCACGCATATCTAAGTCAAATAACGAAACCATACAACACTCCAAATGATTATCATTATTATAGTTATAATTATTAGTAATATTATGAACTAAATGTTGTAGATCTTCTTAAACAATTTTTTGGATCAAAATCAAATAATCGGTGTGTTCTGCACACCACATTTTTGGGTTACTTCGTGTAATCATAATTTTACAGTTCAATATGTAACTTTTGACACAACAGATTTTGTGTTGTGCGTGTATATGTGTGTGAATGGTAGTGCTTAATATCACCCAATAAACGGAATTGTTTTATATTTTCGTATTTTAACAATTGTGGATTGGCTGGCAACCAGTTGAGGGTGTCCCCTGCCCACTGCCCGGAGATGGCTGGGATGGGCTCCAGCCCCCCGCGACCCTAATGAGGATAAGCGGTACGGCTAATGAGAGAGAGAGAGGGGATTGCTTTGACCAAAAACTCCATTGACCACAATGTCTGTCCAAACCCGTGAAATAATTGCTCAGGGCTACCACACGCCAATATTTCCATATTAATGCAGGTGAGCGGAATTGAAGAATAAATTATTTTTAAAATGTCCAAGATTTTTTAAATGTTTTTTAACTTAGTTTATAATATATTATATATGAGTAGCAACATTATTTTCAATGTAATTGCAATATTTGTGACTTGAATAGTGGACAAATTCACAGTTACTTTACATGTCAAGTCAAGTCAAGTCATTTTTATTTGTATAGCCCTAAATCACGAAGAGTCTCAAAGGGCTTCACAGATTATTACACTATATTACACAGACTATTTTTCAGAATATTATTATACATTCCCCTGCTCTGGAGCCGACGAGAAGAGTAGGTTATTCGTATGCTATAGAGTAGAAGTGAGTTTTAAGCCTAGATTTAAACATTTCAAACAAACAAAGAAAGAGAAAGAAAATTACGTTTATTTTAAATAACAATTAGATATACTTAAATTTATGAGTTACATCAGGCCTTTAGGACAACCATACACTGATGTGGCCCTCGGAGAATTTTTTTTTGACACCCCTGGTTTAAATTAACAAACTCAAAAAGAAAGTCGGTCACTTGTATTGTAATTAAAGTTGTTGTTTTGTTTCACCCAACTGTTTTAAAAACGAATTATCTTTTCAAAGCGTTAAAGGCCAACCGAACTAACCTGATGAAGAGCCCCTTGCCCCCGCTCCCCTGTTCAATAAGCTCAGAATTGGGCCCCTCGCCATTGTCAGCGGCTGCAAGCCTTCAGGTCGGCCTGTCATCTCATCACCTGCCGCTCAACCTTCATCCAAGGGGTGAAATGCACCAGGGGTCCGAAAGGACCAGCGGCAAAAACAAGGGCCGCCGGAATCGAACTGTGTTCACCGAATTGCAGTTATTGGGCCTTGAAAAACGCTTCGAGAAGCAAAAATATCTTTCCACCCCTGACAGGTAAATGATGGGAGCTGAGCACAAACGCTGGATTAAAAAACATCACAAAGGGGGGTGGGACCACTATCAATGGCCTTTTTTATTTAATTTCTACATTTATTCCTTACAGAAGAGACCTTGCCGAGTCTTTGGGTCTGAGTCAACTCCAAGTCAAAACGTGGTACCAGAATAGACGAATGAAATGGAAGAAAATGGTAAGGTTAAGATATGGAAAACCATGGTGTGAAATCTCTTATTAAATGTTGTTCTGTGCAGTAAATAGATTGAATGCTTGAGAGATGAACAGTAAACTGTCATTTTTGGAATTTATTTTATTCTCACTTTATAAGTGACGTAAAAAAGACATAGAACCTATGGCTTTAAATAAATGATTTAATGTTTGTATTAGAATTAGAATAGTCTTTATTGTCTTTGATATCAACGTGGTTAAACATTGTATGCGAGATTAGACATGGCACTCTAGGCGAAAAACATGTAAAATAAAGACGTTGAAGAGAAAAGGATGAAAGACTTTTATGATAAATTGGGAAAATAAAAATAAAATACCATCGAGTTGTTAGTGGTTGTGGGGCCCTAAGCAGTCGTCTAGCTCGCTTAAGCCTTGGGCCGGCTCTGATTCCATAATAACATACTCTCACCTTAATACGCCGGAGCCTTCACAGACTCCGCTGCTATGCCGCAAGTGACACTAGCTGAACAAAAGGGGAGCCGGGAAGGGGCGAGTGCGGTGCTACAAATCAAATGGACTGTTGAGTATATCCGACGCTGTGTTGACCACATTGCTGTTATGTTTTGCTTATTTTAATATTGCAGATGGTGTTTAGCGTTTAAGCCTATCCTGTCCTTTGGGAAGGGAAAGAGTGTTTTTAAAATGCTATACTTTTTGGGAGTGTTGGGTGTTTGAGTGCCCCCAAAATGGTCAGGTTACGCCCAAGACGCAAACGCATGAGCATACGGGTCTTCCCAGTCCAAATTATGGGATTCACTACTTCTCAGTTGTTCTAGTCGGGCTGTTGCGACTCGTTCGTCCGGTTTAATATATTTCACGCTCAACGAGTCGGTCTCATCCTATAAAGCAATGGAAGAAAAAAATGCACTTGGCATTTGCAAGCTCTTATGGAATGTAATGATTGCTAGAAAGTAAGGAGGCAAAATGTACATCCATTTGCATCTCAACCATGGGCCCGTTTTTGGGGAGTGCTCAAGCACCCCCAATTTAAACCTAGGTGAGTCGCAAGCAAAGTTCTATTTTCAGCTACAGCCCGTTAGCTGTTGTAAAACGAGGACAAGTATGAAAACAAATTATTTGATTGTTTTTTACATTTTCTACGCTATTTTGAAGGATATAACACTCAAAAACAGTTTCCCTGGGTTACACAATCCACATAGATAGGGAAAGTAACACAAACAGCGATTGAAGTTCAATATTTCCGATTTTAGAGAACAAAATTAGTTATTTTAATATGTATGAAATACTAAAAATACTAATAAATACTAAATGCTAAAAATGTCTTTCAGTCTGGTCTAATTCTGTTTTTATAATGTGCAAACGCCTTATTAAAATTAAACTTTAAAATTAGACTATCCATTTAACTGTAAAAATATTTGGATGAAATCACACCTAAAAAGCACAGAAACTTTAAACAGGATTTTGATCAGAACACGTTGGATGGAAGGCCGTGGTTTAAATGGCCATATCTTCAAAATAGTTCGTTATAAAGCTTTAAATCCAGTATCATTTTAGAGCTTATTTATTATACTGCCCATTTATACCAAAAACGCAAATTTGACATTTACCTCACTGGGACTCCTTTCGACAGATCAGGTCACAAATTGCTTAACAAAAGACTGTTATTTGGCAACAAAATTAAAAGATTAATATAGGTTCTCCATGCAGGGAACGAGTTTTCATGGGTCTTGTCCTCAATGTGCCAACCTTTTATTGTTTGTTTGTTTCACACAAAAAATGGTGAGGTTGATATATGCAGCCTTTTAAATAATTAATTAAAAAAAACTCAAAAAAAGACTAAACCAAACCCAGAATGTAACTCAAATAAAATAAAAGAACAGTCAAATCTTTCCATAAATAGAATCTAAGAAAATTAAACTCTGCTGACCTATATACTAAAAGCGTTTTCTCAATGACAATAAAAATAAAAATGGTAGATTATCCATTTGACTTTTATTCTAGAGACCTGTAAAAACTATTATTTGGCTATATATGTCCTTATTGCATAACGAGCGAGGTCTGAAATGTATCTAACTAATTGCACTCAAAAGCCCACAAAGGTCCTTAATTATTCAAATGAAACAACTGTATTGATTTGAATTTTCTTTATTGTCATTGATATCAACTTTGTGATAACATTGTATGCAACGAGAGTAGGCATAGCAAGCCTGGGTAAATATTTATTAAGGACTTTGAAGGGGGAGACAAAAACAAGACTCGTTGTGATTAAGGGCTATACAAATAAACATGACACTTGGCTTGACTGTCAGGATAAATGGGCACACATATTTACAACGCAGTGTTTATAGACTGGGCGGCACGACAGATGAGTGGTTAGCGCGTCCGCAGTTCTCAGGTAATTGGTTCTAATCCAACTACCAGCCTTTCTGTGCAGAATTTGCATGTTCTCCCCGTGCTTGCGTGGGTTTCCCCTAGGCACTCCGGTTTCCTCCTTCATTTAAAAAAAACATGAATGTTAGGTTGATGGGGTGGTCCAAATGTGAACTAGCAAGTGAGTTGTCTATCTCTGCGTGCCCTGCGACTGGCTGGCAACGAGTTCAGGGTGCCCCCTGCCCACTGCCCGAAGACAGCTGGGATGGGCTCCATTATTTCCCATAACACCCTCCTCTTCTTACAATACAACAAGTATTGTTCTTCTGTTGATTTCAAGGAAAGTGTCCATCCCTCAATACACACAAAAAAACTAAACATCAAACAAGGCAAAGAGCCACAGTATATAGAAAATATGATGAGGCAAAGAGCCGCATTCTTATTGGCCACGTGTTCGCCACCCCTGTAATAGTGCAACGTTTATGAACAAAATTAAAAGCAACACAGAAAATCCCCTAGATAAGGTGCAAGGTTCACAATTCCGTGCAATAACATTTAGCAGCAACAACAATAAACGAAACAAATCCAAAATAAATCACAAGATATGCTTGTTTTGTGCGCTCGAAGCTACGGATTTAAAAGATTTGGCTTTAACACTGCCCACTAACCGAGACTGGCAAGTTTATTGAGAAAACATGAATTCATTAAATGATTAAATAAAACTTTAAAAAACTTACTTGTCTTTTGCACCAAAATAAATCGATATGAATAATTATTAGAATAGTCTTTATGAGAATAGTAATACGAAAAATAGTAAGTATAATTATTATATAATAATAATAATAGTAGTAAGAGTACTATTATTATTAATAATGATAATTACAATGACCCAACATGCAAATAGGGGCTTAAGCTGAAAAACGATTACATCTTTAAAAAATAATTTGCCCTGACATAAAAATGCACAATGTAAAATGATTGATTACGGATATATTACTAGATGTTGATTTTTTTTTCATTCTTTATTGCTTATTTAGCGTAGAAAATAATAATAATAATAATAATAATAATAATAAAAGCAGTAGTAGTAGTAGTAGTAAACTGAACTCCTCACATAAAGCGCAATTCAAACGACTTTGTAGACGAATTGACCAAACGTCACACCAAAAGTATATTTTTACTAATATAAACAGATCAACTGGAATGCATTGGCTCAAAAATATTGTAATATTACTTTTATTAAAAGTCCGAACAGTGGTTACCAAAAACGACTGAGCAAAGGGACATAAAACCCTCAGAGGAAAAAAAGGTCATATAGCTCTTGTCCACATCTACTCTCGTGTTCAAAAGGAAAGTTTAGCAGCTGCGTCTGGTACGTCGTTACCGGTTTAAGCATAGTTGTGTTTTAAACAGAGCTGACCAAAGCCTTCATAAGGCCCTAGGCAAAATACGATTTGGGGCACCTATTACTTTATTATTTGCATACCTTCTCAAACCCTTTGCATATTCTACTCGGTCATTACCAATACACCTAGAATACTAGATGTGAGATGATGCTGTTGTAGTTAGGTTGTAATCCACCGTGAGTAAGGTCACGGAAGCAAACAGCAGATTTGAAAATTTGCAGAACAAATCCTCAAGAAATCAGTACATACAATCTGAAAGGGCAACCAGGCATTCTTTACAGATGGTTTATCATTTTGAATGATACGAAGCCAACCACAAGGGCAGCCCGGGGTTTATCTACACTAAATATTCAAAGCCATATAATTCAAAGTGGGATACGGAAAGTCATCTAGGCCATATAAAAGTAAGGAAATAAACCATGTATTTACTGCAAACACAATCTGCATTATTATTTGTGTTTTAAATTACCTGCAACAAGAATTGTACAAGTTTACTTAATTTACACTCAAATACTTAAATACATACATAGATGCATAGAGGTACTGTAAACAAGATTAAATAAAAATTAATTTCCAAAAGATCTAACAAATATTGAGATAATTATGTAAATGTATAATATAATATATATATATATATATATATATATATATATATATATATATATATATATATATATATATATATATATTATACATTTACAGTTCTGAGGTCATGTGTTCAAATCCAGCTAATCTTCCTGTGCGGAGTTTGCATGTTCTTCCCGTGCTTGCGTGGGTTTCCTCCGGGCACTCCGGTTTCCTCCCACATTCCAAAAACATGCATTTCAGGTTGATTGGCCGGTCCAAATTGTCCCTAGGTGTGACTGAGCGAGCGAATTGTCTGTCCCTGTGTGCCCTGCGATTGGCTGGTAACCAGTTCAGGGTGTCCCCTGCCCATTGCCCGATGATGGCTGGGATGGGCTCCAGCACCCCCGCGACCCTACTTGAGGATAAGCGGTGCAGATAATGGATGGATGGATGGATAATGGATACATGATAACCGCTCTTGTGGGACTCCTTGTGGTCACGGAACCATAAGCAGCCGCTTAGTTCGCTTGAACCTTGGGATAGCTCAAGATCAATATTGTTCGTGTCTCAGAGTATGACACAATGTAATGAGAGCATTTTGTCTTTTGTTTGTCATTGACAGAATGATCCAAATACGCATTTGTTTCAGGGCTATGTGTTTTTGTGTTACAATTGTGGCCAGTACTGCAAAACGTTCATCGAGGAGTTCTGTTAGAAGAAATTTTTGAAAAATCCGAAAAACATGTTTTTTTCTGCAGGGTTAGGTCAACACCAAAGATGCTGACAAGCAGTATATTTTATGAACATTTACAAATAAATCAGAACAAAAAGCAGAACAACGTTCAGTTTTCCGTTTTGTGGTTTCAGGTACTGCAGAGGGGAGGACTAGAGTCCCCAACAAAACCAAAAGGCCGCCCAAAGAAAAATTCTCTTCCGAGCAATGAGCAACACGCTGAGAAAATCCTATTTCCTTCTGCCAAAGAACACCAGTCTTTAGGCTCCAGCTCTCATTCCACAAACACTCCAGAGGAAGGACTTGATCAACTCCTCGAAGTTCCGCCACCAAATATTATTCAACAGTTTATGACAGATAACGATTAAAAGTGAATTAACCATTCCCTCATGCCACGTAGACATCGCTGGATAACAGGTGTTGTTGTGTTGTGCCCAAATCCGACTCCTGTGCAGATTCCTCCCCCCCTCGCGTGAACGCTTGTGCCCAAATCCGACTCCTGTGCAGATTCCTCCCCCCCTCGCGTGAACGCGCATTCTGCTATTCCTCTGCGCTTCCAACAAAAGCGATCGTATTCTATATAAACGCTTATTAAAACAATAAAACGAGCTAATTATAACAATTGGGAGATCCTAGTCTATATAACGCGTTTATTTAAACAATAAAGCGCGATCGTATTCTACAAATTGCGTTTGTTAACGCGGATGCAAAAGTCACCAATGTCAATGTACGCTATGATTTCCGCAATTACAACTAATTGTACACAAATAATATTTATTTGATTTACTATAATATCCGTATGTAATGTCTTTTTATTGTGAATGAAACCCTGGTTGCATTGGATCCCGCGGTGTAAACAAATTGTTGTTTTTTTTTTCATTTAAAATCGGACTTCCCTGCCTATACTGTTTGCACAATAAGACACGCTTTAAACCTTATTATGCTCTTTGGTTTTGGGATCCAACTAAGTTGTACCTGTGATATTATTCTCATCACGACCCACGCCCTACCTATTGCGCCAAACATCTCATCTCATCTCATTAGCCGTACCGCATATCCTTATTAGGGTTGCGGGGGGGTCATCTCCGGGCAGTGGCCAGGGGACACCCTGAACTGGTTGCCAGCCAATCGCAGGGCACACAGGGACAGACAACTCACTCGCTCAGTCACACCTAGGGACAATTTTGACTGGCCAATTCACCTGAAATGCATGTCTTTGGAATGTGGGAGGAAACCGGAGTGCCCGGAGGAAACCCACGCAAGCACGGGGAGAACATACAAACTCCGCACAGTAAGGCCGGGAGCTGGATTTGAACCCACGCAGGGGGTTCCCACGACCTCAGAACTGTGCCGCGCACGCGCTAACCACTGCGCCGCCGTGCTGCCTGCGCCAAACATATTTTAATTAACTGGGCCAGGACTACGTTTCGCGGATGAATATATGTCACGCATCACCCCTGTGCGTAAAAGGTGTACTGTATTATAATATTCTTTTGTATGGCATATAATACAAAATCACTATTTTTATCACTTCACTTTTGGAAATGTTATCAGTGGATTTTAAGGCATCTTATTATAAAACGAGTGGTACATAGAAAAACAAAATAGTTTACGCACATTACTTTAAATGGTAAGGGGGTGATGCGTGACATATATTCATCCGCAGAAAGTAGTCCTGGACCAGTTAAGTGTTATACCTGTGATATTATTCTCATCACGACCCACGCCCTACCTCTTGCGCCAAACATATTTTAATTTGTGAAATATTTCAATAGATATGAATACATCTTAAGTTAACTCTGAGGTGAAAACATGTTGAAAGGTAACTAATTTGAAAGTAATTTCAGGCTGATTTGAATAACAGGTCAAATCTGACCTGCTAACACAATTTTTTTTGAAGTTTTTTAAAAAATTACAAGGATTGGTTCAAAGATTCCAAGTACAATATAACAACTTTATGGTCAATAAATTGTCTATTTAATGCAAACAGCATTAAAACTAGATTTACCCATTTTTAAATGCTTAATTTTTTGTACTTTCTATATTGCTTGTTATGTCCTCATAATAAAACCACGCACATCAAAACTATGGCACTTGGTTACTTTTAAATTTGATGCACAAAAAAAGGCAAACGAACAATAGGGCTTGGCCAAAACGGTTGCTTGGAAAAGCACAGAATGTTGATAAAAATTGTAGCAAAACAGAAGTGTCTCAAACCGTAATTTTCACAGCCCTTTTCCACATTCCTCTATAAATCTTCTTTTTAAAAGGGCCCAGCTCCAATCATGGCCTTGTTGCAAATGGAGGCAATTGGGCCATTATCAGCAGCTGGAATTGATGAGAACAAAAACACAACGACAGGCAAAATGCCTGCCCAAATCCTCCCCCCCCCTGCTAAAATAGACTCTGTTGGAGATACAGACTTGTAACTTCTAGAGTAACCTTCTGTGGCATCAATATGTCAGCACAGTGAATTTGAAAACTTTCAGACGTTTCTCATAATACTACTATTATTATTATTAATAGTAGTAATAAAAACGAACTAGATTGGTCGAACACCTATTCAGTAACACATTGCATAGTGGAGGTATTCCTCTGTAGTTGGATCCCAAAACCAAAGAGCATAATAAGGTTTAAAGCGTGTCTTATTTTACAAACAGTATAGGCAGGGAAGTCCGATTTTAAATGAAAAAAAAACAACAACAATTTGTTTACACCGCGGGATCCAATGCAACCAGGGTTTCATTCACAATAAAAAAGACATTACATACTGATATTATAGTAAATCAAATAAATATTATTTGTGTACAATTAGTTGTGATTGCGGAAATCATAGCGTACATTGACATTGGTGACTTTTGCATCCGCGTTAACAAACGCATTTTGTAGAATACGATCGCACTTTATTGTTTAAATAAACGCGTTATATAGACTAGGATCTCCCAATTGTTATAATTAGCTCACTTTATTTTTTTAAAAAGCGTATTATATAGAATACGATCGCTTTTGTCGGAAGCGTACATTGACATTGGTGACTTTTGCATCCGCGTTAACAAACGCAATTTGTAGAATACAATCGCGCTTTATTGTTTAAATAAACGCGTTATATAGACTAGGATCTCCCAATTGGTATAATTACCTCGCTTTATTGTTTTAATAAGCGTTTTATATAGAATACGATCGCTTTTGTTGGAAGCGCAGCAGAATGCGCGTTCACGCGAGGGGGGGAGGAATCTGCACAGGAGTCGGATTTGGGCACAACACCGGCGCTGCATTGCACTGCACATTAAAAAATAAATCTAATTAACATTAATTAATAAAACGGTTAACCGCTGCCGAGACTCAACTTTTTTTATATTGAACTACACACATCCGTTGAAAAATTGAATTTTCAGGATTTTTTTCATAATTTATTAATTTCATTCTTTAAAGTAAAAAATAAACAAAAAAGTAGAGGAAGGAAGGATCGAAGGAATTCAGGAGTAAGGGAGCGAAGAAAGGCATCAGGAGATGAGGGTAGGGAGGAAGGGTAAAGGGGAAGAAAGGGAATAAATAGTAAGAAAATGGTAGGAAAGAAAACTTGCTCCAACTGTATTCCATGAATAGTCCTGAGGTAGGGACTGTATCAACTTCTCGAAGTTCCGCCACCAACTGTCGATCAACAGTTTTGTGACGACGATGAAAAGTGAATTAACAAATTCCTCATGTCATGCGCTGTGCGCCGCGTGCATGAACGTGTCTCACTTAGATGCGCTTGAATAAACTCTACTTTTTCCACCTTTTTGGGGGGGTTTGGGTTGGCATTTGGACTGCATTTGAAACAGTCATTTTCTTACTTTCAACATTTTCATTCTTGAATAAATGAAAAAATCAGCACGTGCATGAAATAACTAATAACTCTAATTATCTATAGAATGGTTAATGCTCTTCAGGATAGCAATGTAGACCAGCTTCTATAGTTTAAGCTTGGAGAGTTTCTGAGCAAAATAATAATAAAAAAAAAATAACGTGCCACGGATCACAAGAAAATATTTTTTAAAAGTAGACAGTTTGACCTCATATCCCCTAAGATGTGACGTCACCGCAAGACAACAAGGACCAAATCATTGGCGGGTCCCGTTGAAAAACAGAAAGCAATTGTAGTACAGTAATCAGCGAGCGTACAGTGCTCTTTTCCGCTTGGAATAATTGGAACTTTGCTTACTGTGTTGCTGGGGGGACTTGTGACTGTTTTTCCTGGGTTGCATGCTTTGATCTGCAGTTGTTGTTTTTTTATGTTTTCATATTTCAGTGTTTCCTAATTTGGGGGTGATTTTACAGTCTTTTTGTATACTAAATACTTTGATACAGCACTTTGAGTGGCATTTTTTTTCCTGAAAAGTGCTTTAAAAGATAAATTTGATTTCATTTGATCGTCTAAAGCTGCATGTGGTTGTGTACTGCGTATGTTCCTTTTTTTTCCTTCGTCTCCTCTATGTATGTGATTGTCATTTTTCCTTTTGTCTTTTTTGCCGTGTGTCTTGCAATCAATATTATATTATACCTGTCAACATCCATGGCTCCATGCCCGTACAAACTGTCGTGTTTTCCCGTACAAAATAATCGTACACCATATATTCTTTTTCGGAATGATGCATGATGGGAAATCCCCAGGCGGCAGACGCGTGCGCACATTAGCATCAAACCGCTCGCTTCGTTTGAAACGAAAAAAACGATACCGAGATAGAGGCTTCCGCAGTGAACTCCTTTGGCTTGATTGATTTGCCGTTTCGTGATAGTCGGTGTATACCGGATGGTACTCATCATTGACAAATTTGCATTTTTCCGTACAGATTTTCTTAAAATGCATAAAAAAACGTACTTTGTACGGCAAAACCGTACTGGTTGACAGTTATGTTATATTGTCTAAATAGCTCCCTCTTCAGCGTGCAGGCTCTAGAACACTTCCAGATTAGCCACATTAGCAGTCGGCTAGCTGACTATCCTGCAGTGCTATTTTTTTTCCTCCGGCTGGGTTTGTATTTGTTGCTGTAATAACTTTTTGTTGTTGCCTACCGGTTATCCTGGCTGCTTGCTCAATGTTTTTGGTCAGCCAGCCTCCTGTTTTTTTTGCCGATCTACAGTTTCCGGCGAGCTTTTCGTGATTATTTGGTATATTTACGGCTGCGTTCGTGTTTATTGCTGAAAGGTTTTTTTGTTTTTGGCTCCCAGTTATCCTGGCTTCTGACTGAGTTTTTGGTCGGCAAGACTCCCGTTTTTCCGCCGATCTGTCCTAATTAGCCATTTTTAGCAGCTGGTTAGCCTGCCTTATCCCGACTGGTTTAGCCCCTTGTAGCCCCCTGTGTGTGTTATTTTTGCCAGTTTGACTCATTTGGCTGTTGGCCATATATTGTACCATTATAGTAACTAACTTGCTATGGTGCTGGTGTTCTTCAGATAACGTCAAAGCTCAGGAAGTCAAAGGCGAGACGGACAGTTTTCAAGATGCATTATCTTGAAAACTGATCAAAGAATATACCAATTACACACACACACACATACATATATATATATATATATATATATATATATATATATATATATAAACATGTGCAGTAAGGGCGGGCAGCGCGGCAGCAGAGCAGTGGTTAGCGCGTGTGCGGCACAGTTCTAAGGTCTTGGGAACCTCCTGTGTGGGTTCAAATCCAGCTACCGGACTTACTGTGCGGAGTTT